>NW_015150498.1:2096053-2098596 GCF_000732505.1 Cyprinodon variegatus | reverse complement strand
CAGGCAGGCTCAGTGGTCCAAAGGAAAGACGAGTCAGGATCAGGCAATCAGTAACTGTTAGGTACGCTAGTAAAACTCTTATCACTGGCTCAAGGGTAATCTGCCACTGATGACTGGTTAGAGGGCTGGTTAAATAGAGGCAGGAGCAGGTGGATCAGATGATAAGCAATGAGAAACTGCGCGGAGCTAGGCAGGTGAATGAAATGCGTAGTCCAGCCAGTCATCAGCGCCAAGATCATGACAAAAAAAAATCTTCTAAAATCAATCTTACACGTGAGTAATGCCTCATGTTAGGAAACAAGAATATCTAGAATTCACTGTTTTTGACCTGATCTCAAAAAAGCAGTGGGTAGTGCAACCAGAAAATGTATTCAAGTAAGAGTAGTGATACTCTCACAAGAATATGACTTGAGTAAAAGTTAAAAAAGTACATCAAAGTAAAAATTGTCATGTTTGTCCTAAGGGTTCTAACCCACATGCAGAACACTCAACAGGCTGGGAAAAAGTTCAACAGGTTTATTGAACAACACAATGTAAATAAACACTGATTCTGGGTTTTATCGGGTCCGGGTCTGGTCACGACTGGTTTCACTGCAGAGAGGGACAGATTGGTTAGCAGGCGTCCAGGTAATTTTGCAGGTTGAGCGAGTGCAGGTTCGTACCTGTTCAGGGGTTGAGCAGAGCGGCAGAAGGGGGGAACCAGGAGGGTCCAGAGGCTGTTGGCTGGCAGAGGGCTAGGCAGAGGCAGAGCTTGGTTTGTGTTCTTGCAGTTTCGGATCTGAGTTTCTCTTTCAGTTTCTTCTGAGAGCAGGCAGGCAGGTATTTGACAGATTTGACTTCCAGAGTTCTTCAGAGATCAGGCAGACTGGTTTCAGACTGGGAAACTCTTCCAGAGTTTCTGGGTTTAGACAGGTTCTTCTTAGGAAGCAGAGAGGACAAAAACAGATTAGGTTCAGGTTTCAGGGGAGTCAGAGATTCAGACAGACAGATTGGCTCAGGCTTGCTAACCATAACTGGCAAAACACTCTGGCGCTGGAGCGTTTCTCTGCCTCTCCTTAAATGCTGGTCTCCTGATGAGCAAACGAGCCGCAGGTGTGGACGTCAGCTCCAGCTCCAGGAGACCTAGAACGCCCTCTGCTGGAGAAAGGTGGACAGACCTCCAGATCTCAACACAAATATCCTAAAGCATTTTTGTCAAAAAGTCACTCAATTAAAATAAAGAAAATGTAACTAGTTACAAACCCTAATCCTGTAAAAGTTAATGTTCACAGACCTGCCTGAGCTCCAACGCTGGTAAAGACAAACTCCAAAACACAAAAAATAGATTTGTTTTTGTTGATAAATATATCTAATAACATAAAATCCAACTGAAATACATAAGCATTTAAAAAAACGTAATGCTGTTTGCAGGGTTATTGAGTCTAAAGAGTAGAGATGTGGTTAATAGAGAAACTATTGCAGATTAGGATTCAGGAGTTGTTGTATTGTGGGTATTGTTCAGGCTCGCTGCTGTCTGTGTTAACCTCCAGTCCATGTTGTTTTCATGGAAGCAGAATCTTGTTTACTCCGGCTCTGTGTATCTTGATACTTTATTGATCGCTGCAGTTTCCAGGGACTCAGCTAACAACCAAATTAAAAATGCACACTCCCGCTCGTTCGTATCCAAAGTCGCTGGGGATGTAAGCAGTTTGTGAGGAAGCCATGTCCAGAATGAACAGAGCTTTGTTGGTGTTAGTACCAATCTTACTGAATGTAGCTACAATATTGTAAATGACAAGTGAGCAAATGTTCAGTGTTTGCTGCATCATTTCTCTTCAGCGGTCCAAAGGAAGCTGTGTTTACTGTAAGTCACACATCGGTGTTGGTCTCTCTGTCCTTCCAGTAAGTTGACCTCCTGCTGCTCTCCTCCCCTGTCAGATGTTACTGTGGAGAGAGCAGCGCTGAGCAGGATAACTGCCAATCCAGGCAGGCGATTGTTCGAATGTGCGAGACGCGTTCGGCTTTAATGAGCTATTGTTCGGCTTAGCCTCCAATCAAGTGGAGTCTGTCGCCAAGCTGACCCCGTGACCCAGCCATGCTGGGCAGAAATCAATTAACCGTGCATCGTCGTTCCTCTCTTTCCTCCTCCTCGCAAACATGCAGCTTCTGGGGACATTTTGCAATTAGCAGCTTGGTGTGTTTTTTTATTTTCCTCTGAGTGAAGCCTGTCATAATGTGGACATCACTGACTGTGTGCCAATTTCCCTCTTGACGCTTGCTTTGCTTTTGCACTTTAATTGTAAGGGTAATTTCACACATATCTGGGGAGTAGTTCTGGACCCCCCACCATGCTGTTTTATCCTTCCTCTGGTTTATCTCCTGCTCTCCTCTATTGTCACTTAGAACAACCAAGCTCTCCATCTTTATCCTTTCAGAATGTTGATAAAAAAATAACTGGTCCTTATAGCCTCCATAGTGTACTTACAAACACACACACATATATATATACATACATACATACACACACATATATATATATATATATATATATATATATATATATA
>NW_015150498.1:2092416-2093913 GCF_000732505.1 Cyprinodon variegatus | reverse complement strand
TCTCCCTCGAAAAAGAGATTTTATCTCAAGGGACTTCCCGGTAAAATAAAGGTTAAAAAAAAATAAACTACATGCAGAAAGACCCCATGTATTAGAACCTGTTTTTAAAGAATGACATCGCCATAAAACAACAAATCCAATATCTAAAAACAGATACACCAAACACATAATGCAGAAGCATAATTAAACATTAGGGCAGTTGCAGATGCCAATTGATATAATGTTCTTTAAGAAATCTTTATTTTTCCAAGGTTAGAAAAGATAACTTGAAATCTTTCTGTACGTCAGTCTAGGTTAGATGGGCAGGAAATGTAAAATCATATTTAATCATTTCAGTTCTGACCTTTGGAACCTGCACCATAATTTTGTCCTGAGAGTGCAGACCATAACGGGTAGACATTTTAGACAGACATAAGCATAAGCATATAGGAAGATGTCCAAGAATGACAGATAAACACTAAGTAGAAAGACAGTATGTTAAAGACTGACCTTTTGCAAGTATAGCTATAGTTATTCACGAAACTCAGGCTATAATGATGTATAGCATCGTCTTTTTTCAAATACTTTCATCAGTTCTCTTTTTCAGCCTCCTTATCGCGTTACATTCCTCAGTTTAGCTCTACCTTTAGTAAAACTCCCTAACCAGGAGCAATCTGATATGTACTTCATTTGTGTTAATCCTTCTTTCTGATTTGATGTTTAAATTAAAGATAAATGATGTTAAATAGCTGATAAACAGCTTCTGGTAGGCTGTTCCCAGCTACTTAGCCTCAATTAGGTAATACTTGAATAAATCATCCCATGCAATTGAATTCCCTAGTTCTCTTTTATGAATTATACCCATTTTAAAATCAAATAATTGATCTGATTGATCAGTTTGAACAGAGTATTCATGCCGACAGCTAATCAGTTGTCAATTCATCTTCTGACATGGGAGCTGGCTCGGAGCTCATCTGCCTGGTGGTGTGTTTGCTGAACGAGGCGGCCTGTGGTTCACAGCTGCTTTTTGTATCTCTGCTTCTGTCTCCTTGAACCCCAGTCGGCCTCAGCAGATGGCCGCTCACACTGAGCCTGGTTCTGCTGGAGGTTTGTTCCTGTTAAAAGGGAGTTTTTCCTCTCCACTGTCGCTACAAGCATGCTTAGTGTCAGGGGTTGCTTTCAAGTCAATGAGTCGATGCAATCAACTGGTTTTCCTTAAATAGAAAACTTTAAATCAATTTGACTGTATGATCTTTTTAATTGTAAATGACATATGTTGTGAATTGGTGCTATATAAATAAACTAAGTTGAATTGCATTGAATTGAATCAGTCATTAAAGCTAAAACAAATTGACAATGGATCATTTATCTCTTGCCATGTTTATCTGGTTTCTGTGAATCATTCCGCTTAACCAGAACCATTTTCATTGGCTGAGAGTTTGTGAACAAACAAGAAATGCTACAATGGTCTCAGGGTTTTTTCAGAGATAAAACTGCTCAGGATGGATGGTGTTGCCA
>NW_015150498.1:2087106-2090336 GCF_000732505.1 Cyprinodon variegatus | reverse complement strand
TTCTCGTTGCGTCACACCTCAACCCGCCTCAAAGCCAGCACTGATTGGACGTTCGTTTGGTGAACGGCTCCAAATTTTCTTTAACGGAAAGTAGCCAGACTGATCAGCGAGTGAAACCTTGAAAGCTCGCAAGATCAGGATGGTCTCACGAGGCTACCGATACCCGATACCTGGCTGTGCAGTACCATCTGTTTGAAATTGATGTGTGTGTGTATATATGAAGAACTGCATAATAGCTGCCATCATTTCTTTGTCAAGCTGCTGCCTACCTTTGTTAAGCAGGAAAAAGACTAATACAAAGTGAATCCAGTAGACTTATTGCCTACCTGAAATGGGTGACAATAGTTGAATGAACTTTTGGCTGTCAAAATGGTATCGGTGCCCTATTTGATGGTATTCGCTGCCGCGACCTATACTGGTATCAGTATTGGTTTCAACACTAATTAACAGCCATCCTTAACACCAGACCTGTTTATACCGATGTAATACCAATGACTAGGAAATGTAGCTGATTCAAACAATGCTGATTTCTACCTTTTTTTAATCATGACCCTCTTATTTGAAAAAAAAGCCCTACAAAAAACCTTTATTTCTAGTCAGTCGTCAGTTTTTAGAATACACGTTTAAATTATGCTTTGTTTTAAAGTGTACAGATATCAAAAATAAAGTTATTGCTATTTTGCCGTTTTTAAAGATTATATCGTGGCTGATTTTCTTGCTTTGTTTTTTTCAGAGATCTGAATGAGAACAACCTGACAATCATAAGCAAGATGGATTTCTCTGGTCTTAAACATCTCAGAGTTCTGTGAGTACCATTCACTTCTCCTCCATCTACATTAAAAAAAAACACCTATATTCTCACATATTCTCAACAGATACTGTATGCTGTACTTTAATCAGTCCTTGGTGTTTATACTCAGTATGGACAGAGCTGCAGAATATTTTGGATAAATTCTTTCCCACATGTCTTTGGTAGCATTGGGTCAAGTAGGGATATGGGAAACACATACATTTCTTAACCCTTGAAAGCCAGAGGGCACAGACTAATGTTCAGGCTCTATGGTGACACATGAGCTAACCAAACTTTGCTTGCTTACTGTCAGTGTCTGGCAGATTTAAAGTGTGGAGAAGCTTATCTGTTACCTTTTAGCCTGAAAACATTGTGTCCCCTGGGTGAGGCTTGGAAATCTAGTGTTTCCTGTGTTAACCCGGGGATCGGGGTTCTGTCAAATGTCAGAGATGAACGTTGTGTTAAAAAGAAGGACGTGGCGAGGACAAATGACGTCTCTGGAGCCCTGTTTAGGAAAGGTTAACAACCCTTTGGAATCCTGGGATTTGTAACTCCTAAACGGTATAGAGTATTACAGCGATGGTATACGTTAGAGAGGTCCCATAGAGGTATTTCCCTTTAACACATATCCTAGCAGATATATAAATAAAATGTGTATATACATATCATACCCATATTAATTTATAAAACATGGAAAATAATTAATGCCTACTTTTATGCAAAAGAAACACCAGACACAGGTAAGTTCTTTGAGAAGTTAAGAACGTAATTGGTACAGTAATTAAACCTTAAATCAGCTATTGTTTCTGATCATTAAATCAGTTTTACATTTGATTGGATTGGATTCTTTATTTCGAAAATGCAAGAGAAAAACAAAAAACAATAAAACAATGTTTAAACATTGGAGAGAAAAACAACAAACAAGGTACCCTTCTTTCCTGAGTTAATATACCTCTGTTACATGTGCGAAAAGGAGTATAAAGAAGTAAAACTTATGTGCTCCTACCCCTTTAATTCTTGTATTTCTTCAATTTACAATATTTATAATTATGTTGCTATATATATCCATATAAATACATACCTACCTACACATATACATACATAAATATGTATACACATATACCTTCATACATATATACAAATAAACAAAACAAAAAACACAAACAAAACTTTCTACAATTCTTCTCTATACTTTTTGAATATAATTTCTTGGTAATTTTTTTTTGAAAAGGAATATGTTTGAGCATTGCTTTAGGTTCTCATTTAGTTTGTTCCACAATTTAACTCCGCAAATTGATAAACATAATCTTTTCCTTGTTGTTCTACATCTATTGGTCTTAAAAGTTCCCCTTCCCCTTAAATCGTACCCTCCCTCCCTTTCAGAGAACATATTTTGTATATTCCCAGGCATTAGGCTATGTCTTACTTTGAACATGAATACTGCAATTTGGTATTCTATTAAATCATGGTATTTTAGCAATTTAGATTTTATGTATTTAGACATAGTAAAATGGTACAGGACTAATAAGATCCACTTAGGGATAGTCTTGCTCTTCAGGTCATGAGGTTAAGGCATTTAGGAAATAACTCAGATATTTTCCCTGTGACTCTCCCTGTCCAATGTCAAGGCAACAATAGAGAGCCATAGTTTATCCAGCATGTTTTTAGGCTGCTCACGGTCAGTGTGGATCAGTGGCTCCACTCTAAATTCACCTGGGGTGACAAAGCTCTTCAGTGTACATGTGATCTTGTTCTTTTGGACTGCAGGCAGGCCAGTAAATGGAGAACTCTGCTTTTTGGCTCAGCCTTTTCTTCACCATGACAGACTAGAAGAATGTCTGTATTATGGCAGGCAAGGTCCCTGTCCATATATCCTTCTCCCTCTAGCCCACTCCCCCCTTCTATCACTCCTAAACAAAACACCTAGGTACTTAAACTCCATCACTTGAGGCAAAGACTGACCTTTGACCCAGGAAACAATCCACTCATGGCCTCAGATATAGAAAAGCTCAATCCAGGGTACAGCAATCAGTCAGAACCTCCTTCGTGAGTAAGATATCCTTCTCTTGGTGGTTGCTGTACAGTCTTGGATCACCACCCTAGTATGCCAATCTGAAGGAGTTATCTCCTTAATGATGAATTAAAGAATCCTGCCTGTGCAAATCCTCAGTTATCCGTTGTCGAATTAAGGCTCCGCCCCTCTCCTCACCCAGTGGTTATTCACATTGTACTAAAGCTCTGATAATATGATGACAAAGTCATTAGATGAGGGCAATTTGCAGATTGAGCTTATGGTATACATCTTACTACCTAGGTCCCCAAAGAGGATCACTCTATGTGTTGTAATTTGAATGGCATATACTCTGTTTGGTGCATTGCACCTCATCGATAACCCATTCATTCAGGAGTCAACGTTCACTATTGTCCAACTTTTAACACA
>NW_015150498.1:2080578-2083445 GCF_000732505.1 Cyprinodon variegatus | reverse complement strand
GGAACTGAAGAGAGAGGGCTTTTAAAGGAGACTGAGACAAAGAGGGGGCTAATGAGAAAAAGCAGAGAGAGCAGAACGTTAGAGATTGAATTAATAGATTCTGCAGAGTAGGAGAATAGAGAGAGAATGAAGCAGAATGATGAAACGGGGGTCCCTATGTGCTCCAGAAGTCTAAACCTATAGCAGCATAACTATAGAGATAGCTCAGGATCTAATTAATTGATTGATTTATTTATTTATTTATCTCAGAGCGGAGAAATGTACTCGTTACATCAGCTCAAATAGTCAAAGAAGAAAAAATTTATCAAAAGGAAGAAAAATGTGCATGGGATATATATACAGTATATACAGTGCGTCCACATATGACAGCTTTTTTTGTAGTAGGATCATTATACAGTGTTATTGCACAGGGTGTTTACATGGGTAATGGGTATTTATATAAATGAATGTTTATATTTATATATGTAAAATTATTGCACTGGTTGTCACATATAGAGAAACAGGTTATTGCATTGGGTATCAAATAGTAATAATTCTATACATCAGACTTTTGCTTTTTAACCACTTTTATAAAAAATTAACGACATATTAGTTCAGTTAATTTAAAAAATACCAAAAAAGTTGCTCATGTTTATATTTCTCAATGTTTTGTTTTCGTTATTAGAAAAAAATAAGTGTATCAAACTTAATTATAAAATCAATAAAACATACATTATCAATTGATGTTATAGAGTGTTGAACTGTTTAAAAAAATTAAATCTTGCAGTATCACTCTTTATTTCTATTATTTTTGTTTGTTTATCTGATCTTTTTTTTATGTTCTTACAGTCACCTGATGGAGAACCAGATCAGTAACATTGAAAGAGGAGCCTTTGATGAGCTGAAGGAGCTGGAAAGACTGTGAGAATAAAGAGCAATATAAGAAAAAATACAATTCCAACTGCTGAGCTTACTGGAACTTTTATGTCTTACTTATTTCAGTTTTTTGTGTCTTTGACTCTACAGTCGTCTGAATAGAAACCGTCTCAGCCAGCTTCCAGAACTGCTCTTTCAGAAGAATGAAGCATTGTCTCGACTGTGAGTGCATACTTCTAAGACTTTATGTAAGGTTTCTTGGAAAAAAAGCACTGTAAAGATACGTTCACAATGAACGCGAATTTCGCAGCTGGAGCGAAGGACTCCTAGTTATCTGTTATCTAACACCTGATTGGTCACCCTGCACATTAAGGCGAAGCAAATCGTTTACAGAGACTCGATTTGCGTTAACCCTAACTTTGATGGGTGACTTTGACAGATTCTTTTAATGGTTTTGATGCACTGCGACACAGGACCATGAAATAATTAAATGCACACTTGAAATAATTATATATATTTTTTAAAATAAAATGAAGAGATATTTGATTAAATTAATAACACATTTATATATTTAATTCCTTATTTATTTAATGAATTGGACATTTAATTTATTGTTTATCGCTGTATTTATTTATTTAATTGTGGCACTTTATATTAGTGATGTGGTTTTAATTAATGAATGACACATTTATTTATTTAATTCCACATTTAATTAATTATTGACACATTTAATTATTTATTTAACGCTGTATTTATTTATTTAATTTTGGCACTTTTTATCCTCCATACTTGACTGAAGTGCATTTAAATGCCAATCAGGCATTTCTTTTTTTATCTGCCAAAGGATCCCAAATGTGAGAAACATGTTCCTATCAAATTCGCCTATAGAGGACGTACAGGCTGATGACTGCTGCCTGTTTATGCCGCTGGCATAAAACTGCCTGCATGCATTATATACAGTTTTTATGAAAGCAATACTTGATTTGCATTGTTAGCTCTTTGGTTTTCAGTGTTGGTGTTAAGTTTACTTATTCTCTACTGATTTCATGTGTAACAGTAACATTAAGATTACTGACTTATCCAAGATATTGCTGTAGGCATGTCTGATCGCTAGACATGAACAGCTGATTTTCTATGTGTGAAACTCTGTATTGAGGATTGCATTTGTGTATTTGTCCTGTTTTTTTCTTGTCGTTATTTTACTGTTTCGACTATCTTACTTTGATGCTTCCAGCAGAGATGGAGCTGGCGTGTTCGATCAGTCAACACACGCATAGTCACAAAAAGTGGCACGCTTACAGTTTAAAGCCATTAGCGCTACCTCCAGCTGAAGTGATTTCTTGTCCTCCTGCTGTGTTGATGGAATCTATAAAAGCTGATGTCCCTGGGAAACACAGACACGATCTAACATCTGTGTGCTGCTTTATAGGAGCTCAAATTTGATCTCTTCAGCAAAACTGCCTTCTGTCCTCTTTCTGCAGTCACACGTTTCCATCTCCTCTGCTTTATTTAATGTGAGATTTTATAGGTGACTTCCATTTTCAGCAATAGGCTGATTCAAACTGACTATCACCTAATACATGCTGATGTCATGAAAATATACTCTACAAATTTACAAATAATTTTCAATTATGTGTTGCTGTAAGGAATTATTGATAATAATTAAACATCAACTATAGAACAAGTGCATAAAAAAAAAACTGAATCCTGATTAAGTTATCATACAGTGAATCTTAAAATAAACAGTGTAATAATGTTAACCTTTACTATTAAGATAAAATCATATAAATGAAGCGTAAACAAACTGAACACTTATTAACACAATATTTTAAAAAGACCCGCCCTCTCCACTTAAAAAAAAAAATTGCTCATGCACAACCCTGTATCCGCTCCCAAGAGGAACACCTATTAAAAGCGTGCAAGAGCGTGCACAAGACTATTTCACCTCCTGCACGCTCTCTTTGAAAGTTACTGTTCTCAAAGCTCATTTAACATTACTTTGCCCTGACGTT
>NW_015150498.1:2078563-2079143 GCF_000732505.1 Cyprinodon variegatus | reverse complement strand
AGCTGCCAAACGATGCCATGGAATCGGAAAATACGGAACCGGTTCTGAACAGGAACCGGTTTTCGATTCCCATCCCTATTCACTATAGTATAAAGAGCGGGGAATATATATAGTAGACTTTATAGCTTACCATTTTTGCTTTTTAAACCCTGTTGGTCACATAACTCCTCCTCCACTGGACGGTGCCTGCACCATCTTTGTTAGCTTATACACGTTAACTGTCTCCACACACAGTGGGAACTCTATAGTGGACTTTATACAGACTCAGTTAACTGACCGTGTGGACCAATGATCACTGCTTTTTGTCCCGTTTTTGACGTAACTCCCCCTCCACTGCGCGGTGCGCCATCTATTAGTCGCCACTGTTGGGAAATGGCAGCCTATGGCGACAGCGGGCCGCTGTGAAAGCGAATCCCATGATGCTTTGCAAGGAGAGATCTCTGCGCAAAGCATTCAGGGATATCTCTGCCTCTTCTGATGCCTTTCTTTTCTTTCCACACACTTCGTAGACACTTTTTCTCTAACAACCCTCGGCCTGATTGGTTGATGTGGCGCGTCAAGCAGCAAAAGTTACACTTTT
>NW_015150498.1:2076263-2077868 GCF_000732505.1 Cyprinodon variegatus | reverse complement strand
TACCATACCAAATTAGAAATGCATTGATAAAGCATTTCAGTATCTTTGACATCCCTAGTTTTAGCTGCGAAAAAGGAATCTTCTGCTTTGTATTGTTTAGGTGCTCTACAGTTGCAGCTCTTAGAGAAAAAGATTCCTTTAAGCAGGGGTAGAATTGTTAGGATACAAGCAACAGAATTTTAAAAAAGGGGTTTCGGTAGTGGATTTCATTCAGTGTTTTTCATTGGCGTCCTTGTGCATTTAACTTTCCCCCAGGATTTTTCATGAGCTTCCCTCATTAGACACAAAGGCAGAGCTGTCCTCATTAGAGCAGGTGATTGGCATGTGACGCTGGCTAATTAATGGTGACTGAATCTGGCAGAGGTGGCGATAGCAGCTGTCTGGCTGTGGCTCCTTGGAGGTAAGCCTAAGATCTGGATTGGTTTTTATGCGTATAATGATGGGAGGAAGATCACACTGCGATAATGGGCCTCAGAAATCGTCCACATTTCCATTGATACGCTATAAATCCAGGTTTTAGTCCGAGTGCCACTGTTGCTGCATAGATCTGTGTTCCAGTTAAAATGATTTAATTCCTAATGGGAAAATGGATTCCATAGTTTGTTGGTGACACAGTAATATAAAGTGTAATAATAAACAGCAAAAGAATGAAATTTATCTCCACTGACTGATTCAGCTGAGATTTCATGTTCTGCTTTTTCAATTTTGTCCTTTCAGGTAATTTGATTTGTGTCGACCTATATGTGGGATGATAGTATAGTTCCATTTGTTTGGATGGATCTTGAGCATAATCTAGTTGTATTTGATGAAATATTGAAGCCGTGGCACAATGTCATCTCTGTAATGAAATAATCAGTTACACAGAGGCATTCTTTGGTGCTTTATCAGTTTTTCATTGGAAGAGAGTGAAGGTATGAAAAAAAACAATTACCTCTGGAGGTCACAATAAGCACTTAGATTCTGCTGCTGTCATTTGCCTGCAGGGACCAATTTGTTCCAACTCTCCACATAAACAATTAACTGGGTATCAAGCTTGGACTTTTTCCCCCAGACTTGTTCTCACTGCCGTTCATCCACTTTGGCCTTGTTCTGTCACTTTTTCTTTAATGACAATGATCTTTACGGTAGATTAGGGAAATTAAATCAGCTGGCATTGCTTCTCCTCAGTACCGCCTACTGCTCCCAAAAGCAGCTTTATAAGGTCATGAAATTGGAAGGTCCACTACAGGCATTATCTTGTAAATCTTTGCTGTTATTTTAAATACTGACTGTTTGGGAAAGCTTACATTCAGCATCAGTTTGCTAAGGAAAGATAACACCTCCCACTGCAGCAGGAGAGGAAGCACCAGAATGAAATCATTATGAGCTAACTGCTTTAAACATCTTTGCCACTGATTCCTCGACGTTTCTGTTGTGTTCTTTAATCTTCATGATGCTGGTTGTCCTCTGACAGACATTCAAGGCTTTTACAGAAAAGCTATGCTGAATATGAAGGGTGTTTCATTTCACTAAGTGTGAGCTCTAGAACTCGGGGCCCCCAGGGGGGTCGCAGGACACCAAGTTTGGTGTCTTATTCTGGTTTTCTTAATCATCAGAGATGGCAAA
>NW_015150498.1:2072209-2075790 GCF_000732505.1 Cyprinodon variegatus | reverse complement strand
TAAAAATATCAGAAAAATCTACTTGAGTACAGTAACGAAGTATTTGTACTTCGTTACTTCCCATCTCTGTTAATCATTATGAGGGAATAACTGAGGTATATGGGGGCCAAAGTACATCATTAAATAAATAAATATACATTAGTAGTAAGTAGAACCTTTATTTAAAAATTATACAAATATCAAATTTAGAATAATATAATAAAATGCACAATTTAATAATAAAATGTCCTGATAAATAATCAAAATTGCATTTAAAATTATGAAATAAATACTTGAATGTAATTAAATAAATATATATTATTTAAAAAATGGCATGGTTATTTATCTCTATATCTTGAAATAAAGTGGGTTGCTGGTGAGTATCACTGTTATTTTTGGGGTCTGTGACTGTTAGGTTTATTCAATGATTATAAAGTTAATGTGTGTGTATATAAAACACTGAGGAGATGAGATGCTTTACATGCAAACTGTCAGGCAACGGTGGTGGAAAATTACTGATGTTTGTGCAAGGCTAATCACAGTTATAAGAAGACCACTCTATTCTGTGATTCAATCAGAGGAGCATTTTGTCCTATGACCTGATCAATTGCCTTGTCAGAAGAACACTCTATTTTGTAACCCACCCCATGTGTTATGATCTGCTAATAAAAAGGCTCTGCAGAGGAAGTCCGTCAGAGAGTAGTGAGTTGGGCGTAACTCTCTCCTTCTGCAGAAGCTGTTAAAAATCCCTCTTCTGCGTGGACTCTGTTTCACTTTTATGAACCTACATTTTTTAACCCAACAGTGACTTCAAAAATAATGCAACCAATAAAATAGAAAAATAGATGAAAATGAGTAAATAGATGAAATAAACTACATTGAACTATTTTTATCATTATTTTGACTATATTTTCAATTATTAGATGCAACATTTAATTATTCAACTGCAAATTTTATATTTAATCTTTGAATGAGGATATAGATAACTACATATTGCCTTTATTTATTTCATGGCCCCTTTAAATATATTTTATTTTGAGATATTTCTGTCCTTCATATATCTCATCACATCATAATGATTTTGAAAGCCATCTTTACTTTATAGTAAAGAGGGTTGAGCCTTTATTTATTCAATAATATTTTGATTTTTCTAAGTAAAAAAGGATAAACTGAAGCTGTATGTCATCTCCTCTTCACCTCGTAATGTGTATATATGTATCTTTCTAGTTAAAAAATTTCAGTTGTTCTGTGACAAAAAATGACAAAGTGGAAGGCCTTTTTAAGTGGAAACTAGCGTTTTCTCTATTCTTAAAGCCATCTTAAAGCCATGCTGAAAGCCCTGCTCCTTAGAGAACATTGCTTCCTGCTTTTAGATGAAAAGTGTCCTGCTGACAGGAGATATATGTTTAGATGTTCAGTTCATTTCCAAATGCATTCAGTTCTGTATTTACCCTATCTGCAGGGCTGAAATCTGTCATCACTGACCACACACAGCAGAGTTATTTTCCCAGAGATCGGTGTTTTCTTAAAGCTGGTTTCTCCCCTCTGTGTGTGGTAACAGCCAAGGACTGCGTAGGGAATCTGGGGTTTCTCCCTCTACAAACATGACCTCAGCTGTTTTATTTCTGCCCACTGTTTGTCTGTCTGTGTTCCTGTTTTTGGAAGCTCGCTCCATAATTTCTGATGCTTCACATCCATCCAAACTTAAGCTCACACACTGATACCTGATGATGTGAGCTGATCAAACACCCAATAAGTGATGTAATTTCTTCTTTAGTTAACTTCTCTGCTCCCCCTGGAACAGAGGGCATTATGGGAATGAAATGAGGCCTGAGAGGAAGCGACAGGCAAACAAAGACAGGAATGTGAGAAATGTATTTCACTTATACTTTGTAAAGTCATTTTTATTTGATATGATGACTCAAATTTAAAAAAAGTTTTTGTTTAGGCAAAACATTTAGAGTTTAAAGTCTAACTGCGATAATATACATTGATTTGCACAGTAGAAAAAATGAAATATAAGTCATGCAATAAATATATTTTCCCTTGTTTTTAACAGGTAACTAAGACAATTTGTCCGTAGAATACAATTAATTAGGTTTAAAATAAGAACAAAATAACTACACTGCAAAAAATTGCAATCTAAATAAGTCATTTGTTCTTAAAATAAGTGCATTTGTTCTTGAATTTAGGTGGTAAGTGAGACACTTTGCCAATTGAACAAGACAATTTACATTTAAAATAAGAAAAAACAATTACATTGTCTTATTTCAATTGCATATCATCTAATTATCTTATTTTAAGAGCAAAAGATTCATTCTATTGGCAGATCATCTTATTTACCTGCTCAAATTAAGGGAAATAGTGTATACTTCATTCAAGATATTTTTACTTATTTCTAGATAGTTTTTGAAGTGTACATTATTCTATTTTTAGTACATATTTATTATCAGTATCTAAAAGGTAAAGCTTCATTAAGATCAAACTCTCTTCTACAAGAGTGACCTGTCAAGGGCAGCAACAAAAAAATAAACTTTATAAAATGAAATATCTAATTATCTTACAATATTTTGATGAAGGAATAGCTTAATATAGGTAGAAGCAAAACATATATAGATATTTCCCATGATTTAAATTATTAAACACATTATTTTAGTTCACAAAAAATAGAAAAATTAAACCATCTTTTAAATGCTACATTATAAGAATTGTAAAGTAGGATAAAAAAATTATACTTGCAACCTAATGACAATAAAAGAAAAGAAAAAAAACCTTCTACTGTACCTTTAGTGTAGATTTTTTGTTGTGCACCAATATTTAATGAAACATAAGTAGATAACTGCAATTAGTCTTTTTTTAATTTTTTTAATGTTTAAAAACTACAGGCCCCAATGGCGGCTCCAAATATTATTTAATGACACATCCGTCGTGTTGAACCAGGTGTCTCTTAGAATCTATTAAGCGCTCCCCTGGCCTCTCTTGTTTTCTTCATAAATTACCACCATTGATCTAGTAGTCCCAATAAATCATAGACTAGCCCTATACAACCATCTATGCACAGTGGACACAGTGCTGGTACTGGGTACCTCTATGGTAACATTGTGAAACGGGCAGGACTTGAGTTAGCAGTTACCTATTTTATTAACACAATTGTACAGGTTAAAGGTATAGATATACACCACAAGCCTGCTTTTATTAGACACAAGTCTTTTCTGAAAACGTATAGCCTCCTGCTGCTGTATTATGTTGTTCTTTTTGTGTCTTATATCTTACTTTTTCTCAGTCTATTTGTGAATAAAGCCCTTTGTGTATATTTATAACAGTGGGGTTATGATACTGATTATGTGAGCAGGGGTTATACCAGGAAGTAAAGGGGCAATTCTTTGATCATCATCAGAGATGGGAAGTAACGAAGTACAAATAATTCATTAATGTACTCAAGTAGATTTTTCTGATATTTTTACTTTACTTTACTACTTATTTTATGGCGACTTTTTACTTCTACTCCTTAAATTTTTACACAAATATCTGTACTTTCTACTCCTTACATTTTAAAAAATTGGCTCGTTACTTTAGTTTTGAATCATTTCAATGGAGTTACC
>NW_015150498.1:2067315-2069354 GCF_000732505.1 Cyprinodon variegatus | reverse complement strand
TTTTTGTGGACTTTTATGGACCTTTCTGCCTCGGGCGCTATGGACCTCCATTATTTGAATGTCAGCAGACAGCAAGAAGCCACGGGCTTCTGGGGATAGTTGGGCACTGCTTGTAGACCTTGTAGGGTATGCCGCTAGGGCCGGGGACTGAACCAGATCTTGCAGCTTTAACAATCTTTCTCACTTCTGCTCAACACTGTTAAACTGATACACTGGTTTTGCAGGTGTTACCAGTGCCTTGCAAGGGCCCAGCTCTTGATCTCTTGAAGTGTCACTGAAAGTGGTGTTGAGATGCTGGTCAATCTCTTCTACAGGGCAGACAAGGTAGCCACTTCCCTTCTGTCTCTTTAGCCGCTTGAAGGCAGCTACTGGGACAAAATATATATAGTTAGATTTAAAGGAACTGATTTTGAGCATCACACCTTTTTCTTGTTGCATAGTTCTCTCGTTCTGAGTGGTTCATGCACATATTGTGATGGCGAAAGTCTTGAGGTACATTTTATTTGCCACCTTTGACAAAACAGTATGGCAAACCTGCTTTACCCTTAGACTTAGACAACTTTTATTGTCATTTTGTATACAGAGTGTATACAAAACAAATTTCGTTTTCTACAGCTTTCAAGACATTTCCAGTCCATAAAGTGCTGCAGTGATCAAATGTAAACAGTGTGGGAGAAAAAAAAGACATATGGTACAAATATGCAGTGTTTTAGTTTTGTGTTTTCAGTGTGATGTAGAGTTTGTGACATGATTTAGAGTTTTTTCCAACAGTTCCGCTGTCTGATGGCAGTGGGGAAGAAGCTGTTGCAGAATCTGCTGGTTCTGCATCGAATGCTGCGAATGTTCTTCCCAGAGCGCAGCAGGGAGAACTGTCCATGGTGGGGTTGTGAGGGGTCATTGATAATGTTAAGGGCTCAGGACAGCTCTGGGATGAAATCTCTTTTATGGACATTTTCCCATCATAACATCCTTAATAGGCAACATAATATGTAAAGGTAACTTTAATATTAATTGCATGGATTGTATTTACTATCCAACTTAAATATTTTCTTAGTACGGGGACTTTGTGACCTGTTATATATTAAAAACTATAACTGATCGAGGTTGTTCTGTTATTTTGGTATATATATGATGGGTGTTGGTTTTTTTATCCCGCCATGTTTCTATTGTTTCTGTGGCTGTAACACTTAAGTGATTAGTTCAAATGATAAACTCAGTCCGCTTTTGATCGTTGATTGTTTTTTTTTTAAGAAAAGAGGAAAGGATGAGAAAGTCCTTCAGCTTGTTCAGATTTCCTGACCTGATGCTGGAGGTGAGCGGCGCCTGAAGGTGATGAACAGATTAAAGAAGTGGGAAAGTTTGCCTTTCTCACCCTCCGCCGTGAGGAGGAGGTTATTGAAACAACAGGAGAGGCCAAATGTGCAAGAAGAGCAGGGATGTACACTGACAGAATAGATTAGAAAATGAATAGAGGCAACAGGAGAAAAGAGAGCAAATATTGTGAGATCACCTACTGTCCAGACACACTCAAACACGTCCAGCTGTGACCTCTCTGAGCTGCCATCCAGTAACTATCCCCTTCAGACTTGCTGTGTCCTGGCAACAGAAATCCTGACAACCAGACAGAAAAGCATCTTTATTACTCCGTGTGAGAGAGAGAGATAGATTAGGGAACGCTGCCTAACAATACAGCCAAGTATCATGTAGGTTGAGCAATAGTTTGAGATCTAATGCTCTTGATTAAATATATGATCATTAAATACTTTGCTCTATAAAGAAAACGCTGTTTACCACATTAGCAGAAAAGCACAGTTATTAATTCTCCTGGCAGATTTAGATTGTAAAGTAGGATTTGATGTACCATGTAAATGACCTGACTATAATACAATCCAGGTATTTGTGAAAGGTCAGGCTTTCTGCTGGCAGCTAACCCCTTTTAAAAAGCGCTTTAGCAGCCAATGAATATACTACAATTCTTTTGTTGAAAAGTAAGTAGGGGTGAGTTCATAAATACTTAATTTCTTAAATGATCTTGTCTT
>NW_015150498.1:2063077-2065489 GCF_000732505.1 Cyprinodon variegatus | reverse complement strand
ACCGGGCCCTCTGACCACCATCAGTAGACAATGCAGGTGAAGTGTCTTGCCCAAAGACACAACAACACTGAAAGTCGGGAGTCGGGGCTTGAAGCCTTCAACCCTTCGATTTCAGGGCAAACTCCTACATCCAACGCCCCTGTCGATCCTCTCCAGGATGGAGTCACATCCCAAAATGAATGGATCAGATGAAGCTACAATGATGAGAAAAAAGCAGAGAGAACATAACGTTAGAGATCAAACTAACAAATACTGTAGAATGGGAAAATAGAGATACAACAAAGCAGAACGATCAAGTCATAAAGTGGTCCCTATGTCCTCCAGCGGTCTAAGTCTATAGATGCATAACAACAGAGTTGGCACAGGGGGTGCAGGTGGTGCAGGTGGTGCAGCGCTTAGCCCAACAACCGATGTACGGAGGCCTTAGTCCTCGACGCGGCCGACCCAGGTTCGAATCCAACCTGTGGTCCTTTGCCGCATATCTCTCCCTCTCTCATACCCCCTTTCCTGTCAGCCTACTGTCAAACAAATTAGCCACTAGTGACGCAAAAACTCAACAAAAAAAAAAAGGATACCCTGAGCCACTCTTAACTATACTGTAATCTTTATCAAAGACGTTTTAAGCCTGCTCCTAAAAGTAGACAGAGTGTCTGCCTCACGGACTAAAACTGGTAGATGGTTCCACAAGAGAGGAGCCTGATAACTGAATGATCTGCCTCCTATTCTACTTCTAAATTCTAGGAACTACTAATAAACCTGCAGAATGAGAGAGACATTCTGTCTGAGGAACATAAGGAACAATCAGATCTCTGATATCAGATGGAGCTTGGCCATTTAAAGCTGTATATGTGCTGTTTCCTTAATTCCTAAAGAAAGCCAAAGCCTTTCTAAAAGAATATTGTGATCAACTGTATCAAATGCATTTCTAATCAGAAACAAAACTCTTGTTTTAGTTAAACAACACATTTAAATCTATCTTTAAAAAAAGTTAAATTTTAGGCCTAAGTTTAACATATGTTTTACTATAACATAATATTCATGTATATCTGATAGGACAAAAGTGAATTAGAGCAGAAAATCCTAAAACGGTCCAGACTGGAATATTTAGTGAGAGTGAGCTTTTCATTTTATTTTCCTATTTCTTCTTGAACTGATGCTGAACCCTCTGACACTGTTCACCATTAGAATGAAAAATGTACATTTCTACCACCTGTATCACTGTCCACCAACTCCTACACTTCCATCTCTCCTGGTTTCAGCCATCTTTTCACACTGTATATCTATCAACGCCTCCTTTTCTGTCTGTTTTATGTTTCTGACCTCAATGAACTTCCTCCAGACGAAGCCCTGTTCATTCAGGGCGCAATGTGAACTTTAGAAATAGTTATATCTTATTTCTCATCTGTTGTAGCCAGTTAAATAAATTCTATATTTCTACTAAATTTGTTTTTTAGATGATTTGGTAATAAATAATAATAAAAAAAACAAAAAACGATCCATATGACACAACTGCTTTAAGGTGTAAACTAAATCTAATTTATTTGTAAGATATATTTATGAAAAATGTAATTAAATTATTGTTATTATATTCATCAATTAATTCAATTAACAAATCAGAAAACAGAAACCCTGAGAGTGATGATAATAAGAGGAGAACCAATATTACAGGGAACAATGGGACCAATAAGGAAAGGAAAAACAAAAAAACAATTAATGGTGGAAAACAGAGAGCTTACTGGGCACCACCAAATGTCTCCCCAATAGAGGAAGATATGAGGAATGGAAGTTTGAAGGGTTTTCCTTTTGAAGGATTGGATTTGATCACATCATAAAGCATAAATAAAAAGAAACCCAAACTATGAGAGATTACATATACAGATTGGTATGTATCTGTGAGAGTGTGGATCCCCTGCTTTGAATGCATCCAAGCCCTCGCCGATCTGCAGTTGGAAAACCATACATTTCAGGTGCATAATTTTCCTCCCCAGGGAGGTAATGCAGAGCACCCTCTGGGACGGTGATTACTAGAGCGAGGAACAAGTGGCTGAGCTACAGCTGAGTGAGCAGAATGATTGGAGGAGCAGACTCATTAACGCAGAATAATTACATCCAGAAACACGGGGCCATTGAAAACCAACAATAGGAAGGAAAACAGACTAGATATGAAAAAAAAACATGAAAATAATTCAAATCCCAAAGCTAAGGAATCAACAGAAATACAACAATCATTGGGAACTGCCTCCACAGACTGGCTCTCACTCATTTAAATGATTAAATGAGATTCCTAATTATTTAAATTTAGAAGAGCAATGATGACCAGGCATATGTTAAAGTGCAGAGATGGGAAGTAACAAAGTACAAATACTTTGTTACTGTACTCAAGTAGATTTTTCTGATATTTTTACTTTACTT
>NW_015150498.1:2060021-2061931 GCF_000732505.1 Cyprinodon variegatus | reverse complement strand
TGCAATTAGAAAATATTCAGTTTAATTTATACAGGTAACACAATCATATCCTTCAACATATTTCTATCTAAGGAAAACGAGCTGATTGCGAGGACCATTTAACACTCTGCAATCCCTCACACTGAGCATGCATGTAGAGACAGTGGAGAGGAAAACTCCCTTTTAATTAGAAGAAATCTCCAGCAGAACCAGGTTCAGTGTGAGCCATTTGCCAAGACTGACTGGAGTTCAAGGAGACAGAACCAGAGATACAAAAGGCGTAACTATAAAAGGCGGCCCCGTCCAGGAAACACACAGCCAGGCAGACGAGCTCCAAGTCAGCTTCCATGTCAGAGGATGAAGAGAGCACATCCAGTTAGTCGTAGTCAGAGAAACAGGACTACACTGAAAAACAGGCCGATCTCCAACATCTATATAAAAAAGGTGTTGATGGCAGCAGCAGAGCTGATATTTTTCTCCAGGATGGAGTCACAGCTAAACAGGAACAGACCAGATGAAGCTACTATGAGAAAAAGCAGAGAGAGCAGAACGTTAGAGATTGAACTAATAGATTCTGCAGAGTAGGAGAATAGAAATAGAATGAAGCAGAATGATGAAAATGGCTCCCTATGTCCTCCAGAGGTCTAAGCCAGATGTGTCTGGATTTGATGTTCAACAATATGACAGCAATTTTATAAGATTTTAAGCTTTAACATTTAGAGTAACTGTCACAGGTGAACATTTCTGAATTTCAGAAGAAAGGAATTCAAAAATTAGAAACAGATGATACAGATAGTGTTCTTTTCCAGGGATCTGAGTGAGAATGCCATCCAGGCCATCCCAAGGCGAGCGTTCAGAGGAGCCACAGACCTCAAAAATCTGTGAGTTAAAATGTTGGCTCGGTCAAAATCCAACGTGAAATGACTGAGAAAATGAATGACCTGTGCTGTTTGTATTACCAGTCAGCTGGATAAAAACCACATCAGCTGCATCGAGGAAGGAGCGTTCAGAGCTCTGCGATCCTTGGAAGTGCTGTAAGTATACCAAAGGTGGAAGACGTACTCCTGGGAGGTTTTTATCAAAGTTTTTAAATCCCTGACTCTGGTTAGTGTTAAAACTCTCCAACTGTTTATTTTTCCCATGCAGCACCCTGAACAACAACAACATCAGCACCATCCCAGTCTCCAGTTTTAACCACATGCCAAAACTCCGCACCTTGTAAGCGCACCCCTGTCATTCCCTAATGCTATCTGCAGGGAACCATTCAAACCCAGTTTTTTCTCTGCAGTCGTCTCCACTCTAACGCCCTGCGCTGTGACTGTCACCTGGCCTGGCTTTCCCCATGGCTCCGTCAGCGGTCTGCTCTGGGCCTCTACACTCAGTGCAGTTCTCCCCCAGCACTGCGGGGCCTCAACCTCGCAGAGCTGCGTAAGAGTAATTTCGCCTGTCCAGGTACAGTGATTAAAGGTTCAATCTGTAGGAATTGAAAAGGTACACGAAAGAACCTAAATACCAAAAAAAATGTTTGGCTCTTTACAGCACAACAATGGATTTTATATAAAATAAACCAGATGTGATTCAACTGCAGAATTTCAGCTTTAAAGTGCAGCTTTCACTAACCTAGTAGCCAGATTGATATGGTTTTAACTACGTTGAGGACTACGATATCAGCCTGGAAAGGCTGCCGTTCAGTCTGTAGGTGGAAAGGAGGGACGTTTAGTTTAATACTTGGAGCTGATTGGGTGACGTGCCAGCTAGTACCTAGCCTGACGTAGTCCTACTCAATTCTAGTCAGAATATGAGTCTGATGCTGCTCTATAGAGCTGTGATTATGGGGCGTGTTTCGAACGAACCAGGAAAAAAAACGCCTCTGCACTCAATTGGATAGACCTACAACCAATAAGAGCAACGGAGTGCGTGACGTATGTTAA
>NW_015150498.1:2054179-2057801 GCF_000732505.1 Cyprinodon variegatus | reverse complement strand
TTTTTTTTAAAGGTTACTTTATACTTTTATACTTTAAGTAGTTTTTGGAGCACATACTTTTTCACTTTTACTTGAGTAAAGAGGTGAAAATGATACTTCAACTTTTACCAGAGTGTTTTTAAACTGCAGTATCTATACTACTACTTAACTAACAAATGTGTGTACTTTTGACACCACTGCCCCCTAATGGCTTTGCTTCTATTTTACAGCCTTGTTTATTATATTTCGAATCCATTGTGTTGGTGTATAGAGCCAAAACGATTAGAATTATGCCCATGTGCCAACATTTATGGAACATACCATCAACCTACATTCTACTTTCCATGTTTTACTCTTCATTCATTTTTCTTCAATAGCTGGCACCTCTGAAAACTATTGATAAAACTAAAGAAAAAGAACAAGAGAAATAATAAATGACACGTGTTATCAGAAAATTTTGATTTCTCTTCTATTATATATTAATTTATCCTATTTACTCACTATACAAGTTTTCACTCAGTCTGTTTCACCTTGAAGGCCACACAATTCTCTACAGGATGGTGTTTGTGGACCAGTCATAGCTTCTTCCCATAACAAGCCAGATTCTTTCTAAAGGTTTCTTCATAACATTTCACTGTTAACCAAAGTGTCTGTACCGTAATTTGTTTTGACTCTGACTACTTTTCAATTGTTGTAAATAAGGGGAAACGAACGCTGCCCAGGCAGAACAGGGCTTAATACTGTGCCATAAGGGTTGCATGATGAACTGTTCTCTCTTTGCAAAGATATAAATAAATGTGCCGACTGAGTGAAATCCATCGATCTCTGTTTATTTAACTAGGGTGAATAATTGAGTTCTTTTTTTCCACTACACACGTAATCTCATACAAACTGCAATCAAACTTGTAGATGCTATTAACAGTCACATTTCTGCTGAACAGACTTATTTAAGAAGTGTTCCTTCTAATCTTCCTTTAAGGCCACAGTGGGAGTGCCTTCGTTCAGCCATGCAGCTTGGCGTCCGGGTCCTGCCCTCCCATGTGTTCCTGTAGCAACAACATCGTCAACTGTCGAGGGAGGGGCCTAACCGCCATACCTGCCCACCTGCCAGAGGCCATGACAGAGATGTAAGTAAGCAACTCTAGCAGGTAAAATAAATCCTTTTCGAATCATTTTGTCAGAAAATCATGCATCTTTCAAAAGAGACGCTTGACATCATGCATATAAGAATAAAGCAGCTACGCAAAAAACGAAAAATCTTAGATTATAGCAATAATATTGAAATTGGACCCAAAATGTATTTTTGCAGCCGCTGATTGTTCAAGTTCCCCTACTAAGAAGATAATAGAGGTCTTTAATTTTAATCAAAGCTACAATTTCACTTTGAGAGACAAAATAAGAAAAAAAAGAAAAAAAAAAAAAAAAGACATTGTAGGATTATTAAATAATTTATTTTTAAATTGTGGAAATAAGTAACCAAAACAAGCCAGATTTCGGGTCATCACAGACCTTTAACTTATTTGAGAAGCTCTTCTGTCCTCCTGTATTAATGTTTAAACACTTGTTTAAAGTTATTATCTATATAGAAGGTACCTGTGAATAGCCTCAAACAGTCACACTCCAACTGAACTTTGGCCAGGATGAAAGAACTGCTGCACCAGGCTTGAAGAGTAAATCTACAACGGGAAAGAAGATTGGTGAATAAATCAGTTGAGGGAACAATTGAAAGAAAATGAAAGACATACAAGACCAAAGATCATTTCTGTAGATCTGAGGCCCCATAATGATCATTAGAACGGGGAGCAAACTCCCAGAAGTACCCAGAGGGACCTGATGAATGACCTACAAAGAGCGAAGGGGCAAAGGCCACCATTAGTAACACTCTACACCCAGAGGGACGCAGATTCTGCTGTACCAGCCATGTCCCTCTGCTGAACGCAATACATGTCCAGGCCTGTCTGACGTTTGTCAGAAAATACATGGAGGATCCAGAAGAAGATCGGGAGAACATCATGTGGTCGGACGAAACCAAAATAGAACTTTTTGGCACAAACTCAACTCTTCATGTTTGGAGGAAGAAGAACGCTGAACTGCATGTCTACTGCAAAGCATGGGGGTGGACCCATCATGCTATGGGGCTGTTTTTCTGTAAAGGGGATTTGACAATAGATCGATGTTAAGGAAGGAATAAATGGGTTTGGTAAGATTTTAAGCCCAAACCTCCTTCCATTGGTTATGGGTAGAACGTGGCTGCGTCTTCCAGCAGGACAATTATCAAAACACGTTGCTGGGCAACAAAGGAGCGACTATATTAAAAAGCATCTCAAGGTCCTGGAGTGGAACTACTCAGTCTTGAGAGGGAGATGAATGTCAGCGTTTATTCTGGCGACAGCCACAAAACAGCACCGCTGTAGAGGAGATCTGATGGAGGAATGGGCCAAAATACCAGCTACAATGTGAGCAAACGTAATAAAAACTGACAGGAAATGTTTGACCTCTGACTTCCAGCAAAGGTTCTGCTACAAAGTACTAATTTTAACTTTTGTTTGTATTTTTTCACCGTAATGTACAGAATCTTTAAAAATCCCCCAATGTAATTCCCTGTTTGGTTTTTCCTCTCTTATAGTCGAAGTTTACCTAAGGTGAAAATTACAGACTTCTCATCGGACAATCAGGGGCTAAAGAAACTTTTTTTTTGCCTAACCGTATTAAGGACATGTTTATTCTAAAGTAAAAAAAAAAAAAAAATGCAGACTTCAGATTTTAAGATTATTTAATAACGATGTTGAAAATTCAAAAGCTTCAACATTTTTCTGAAACCTGCATCTAAAACCCACCACATAAAAGGTTCTGATGAATGAGAAAGGACTTTCTCCCTACCAGAAGCACACTGAAAAGATATAGCTCAAACAATTTATTCTAACCTGGAAAGTTTTGGATATCAGTAAACACAATATTGTGCCAATGGAAATAAAAGGCAGCTGATCAACGTTTTACTCTGTTCTTTGTTTCCTGTAGTCGTCTGGAGCAGAACGGCATCAAGTCGGTTCCTCCTGGTGCTTTCAGCTCTTACAAGAAACTTCGGCGAATGTGAGTTGTCCTGCAGTTAAGTCAGTCTCTATCATGGGATATGATAAAGATTTTAAAAAATATATGGTTAAAGATTGACATTAAAGGTCCTGGCTAAAACTTTTATTGCATGCAAAACTGACAGTTTTAACAATCTGAAGTTTATTTATAGGTAACTCAAACACAATATTATAGAGATTATTTCTTTCATATTTAAAGAAGATGATAGTACAGAAGCTAATAATCCAGAAACAGGCAAGGAACTCAGGAATTATTAATGAAGAGAATCCAGCAATGAGGAAGTGCACAGGAGGTGTTTATATGGGAGAAAGAACAAAGAATCGGCTAATAAGCTAATGGGGAGCAGGTGTGGATAGAAGTAACTAGAAGGGAGCTAGGGGAAAGGAGACTGCCACAAGGGGGCGACAGAGTAACTCAAAAAATACAACACTGCTTAAAAATAATTAGAAAAGTACAAGAATGACACAAAATGGAAAAGAAACCTCTGACCCAGAAAACACAGAATGATATAAATCAAAGTGTAACTGAAAACTCAAAAAGAAACTTAAACAGA
>NW_015150498.1:2051765-2053348 GCF_000732505.1 Cyprinodon variegatus | reverse complement strand
TTCTGTTCCCAGAGACCTGAGCAACAACCAGATATCTGAGATCGCTCCTGATGCGTTCAACGGCCTCAGAGCTCTGAACTCACTGTGAGTGTTGTTTCCTTCCTCTCTCTCTCATCTTAATGCTTTTAATTTTTCTTCTTCTTTATTCTATACAGTGAAACTCAAATGTGTGCATAGCCTCTTATATTGGCAGGTTTTACGGAAGTACAAATAGGATCAGGAATAATAATTTCAAAGCATTGGCATCTGTGTAATGTGGTTAATCCTATCAGGGTGATAATGACAGAAATAGCCTTTTAATGTGGTGAGATACAGTAAATATAAACAGTTTGAAAATAATACTCAGCAAATTTGGATTTAATCACAGCATTTGAATTATGCTACAGTTGAGTGACTCCTCACCTACTAAAGGAAAAATAAGTGTTCTATGTATCCTAATACAGTGGCTGAGAGGTATAAATGCACTGCAAATACAAAAACAGGAAGCAAATCCAAAAATTAAACAACCACACACAAGTAGACTAACGCACAAACATAAAACACAAGCAAAGGGAAAACAGTTTAAAAAAGAAATGCTGCAATCACAGGTTACATAGTTAACATAAATTATGCTAACATACAAAAAAAACACTCATTGGGAAAATGCAAAAATAACTGCAAACTTATAAGCTTCAAATTAGCTCCAGATGACGGATGTGCTCCGGACCACAAGGGGGAGACGATGAGCAAAACCATTAGTAGAGGCATAAAAGGGATAAACTAAGAGATTCAGTTTTTAAAAACAGACTTCAAGAAAAAAATAACTTTTTTTTTCTTTCATCTTCTTGATTGAAGTCCCTATATATTTGCTTCCCCTTTCCAATGGCTAACAATCCGTTTCTGTCATGATTTTATCTAGCGCTCTGACCCACATGCAGAAGACCAAACAGAGAGACCAGGGAAAAGTTTAACAGGTTTTACTGAGAGTGAATGAGATGGGTCCAGTGCTGCTATGAACACTGTTGAACCGGAACTGGAAAGTGAAGGGGAAGATACTGCGGTTAGTTCAGGCTCAGTGGGAAATTAGTGTCTTTGATTTGAAAAAGAGGATTAAGGTTGCAGACTCACGTTTCCAGAAAAAGGTGTCTTTGATTGAATCCAGTCGGTGTGGGTTGTTCCAGTGAATGTCTTGTTCGTTGGAGGGCGGACAGGGTTTACCCAGATTGCGGTTTGTCCTTGGTGAACGGAGAAGCTGACTGCCACTTAGTTTTCCTGCTGTACTTGAATGTGTTATTGTGGAGATGAATCCCCTGCTCAGAGAGACGGCCAAACAATCCTTGGGGGGAAAAGTTGATCCAAACCACAAACTTGAATCCTCAGCTCAGTTTGGTGCTCAGAGAATCCTTTCAGGGGGGAGAAGGTCCAAAACATCCAGTTTGCAGGATGACTTCCTGCCGAGAGGCAAAGACAAAAACAGCAAGGTTAAAAAGCTCAGCTAGACAAAAACTTGGCTAGAGTACCCCAAACTGGCAAACACAGCAGCTTAAGAGTCCTCAGGTAATGAGGCAACGGGCTGCAGGTGTGCAGGGAGGCCCAATGAGGAC
>NW_015150498.1:2032914-2051040 GCF_000732505.1 Cyprinodon variegatus | reverse complement strand
ATTTGCACTTTGCTGCTTATTATTTTCTGCAAGTACGGTATTTATCATTTGGAATATTTGTCCTTTGCATGTCTTGTTTTTGTTAGTCATATAATTTTCTCTGCAGTACTTCTTGTATTTGCAGGCCGTTTGCACCCCACAGCCACCATATAAGTATAGCTACATCTGTGAGAAATCTGGACTGAGGAGCATAGGGCTGACAGAAACCTTTTTCTCCCGGCTAAGAGCAAACTTGTTATTGACTCACTCTTAAAACCAAATTTCACATTTTGACCACATTTTATACAGAGGAAATAGGCATAAAATATGACTTTTCCTCATCCTGCTTGAAATGAATCATTGTTTTATAGTCATACCTGATCCTGTGTAACCAGCATGACTGAACAGAATTGACGTAATTGACTCTGGTGTGTTGCAGAACGGTTGCAGCTCAAAGATACACTTTTAGATGAGAATTGGAATCATGGCACCAATGATCATGAATGTTGCATAATCATGTGCTATGCCTTATTTCTGACTTGTTTTCTAACGTGTATCTTTGTTATAAATTGTGTGCACTTTTATGGAATTAAAGAGCCAATAAAAGCAGGTATAAAGTGTCTCCTGCTGTTTCTTTTCCGCAGGGTTTTGTATGGTAATAAAATCACCGAGCTACCCAGTGGAGTTTTTGATGGCCTGGTTTCTCTTGAGCTGCTGTAAGTCTAAAATACCCCATCAATCAGAGTCGCATCACAACGTTCCATCTCATAGAAAGTTGACATGAGGCAAAATAAAAAAAGTATTTAAAATATCTTAATGTGTTAATTCCAAGTCATGAAGTTTATTCTGTTTCCATTCGCTCCAATATTGCTGTTAAAACTGTCCGTTATGATGAAATCTGATGTTTTATGCATCAAATGCAAGTGATTTTACGTATATCATCTTTATTTTATGCATAACAAAGAAATCAAAGTAAAGAATCTAAGAATTTCTGATCCCAGTTTCTTATTCTGCAGATTGCTGAATGCAAATAAAATCCACTGTGTCCGTGCCACAGCATTCAAAGACCTGGAAAACTTGGCCCTTCTATCTTTATACGACAACAAGATCCAGAGTCTGGCAAAGGGAACCTTCAGCTCCCTGCACAGCATCCAGACCCTGTGAGTAAAACAAGAAGCACCTTCTGCAGTGTTTGATCCGGTTGCTCTCCTCACCGCTTTGTGGCGTCTCCTCAGCCACCTGGCCCAAAACCCGTTTGTTTGTGACTGTCATGTGAAGTGGCTGGCTGACTTCTTGAGTTCGAACCCGATAGAGACCAGCGGAGCTCGCTGTGCCAGCCCTCGCCGCCTTGCCAACAAACGCATTGCTCAGATCAAGAGCAACAAGTTCAGATGCTCCGGTACGTCTGCGTCTTTCTACATGTGAAGCAGGTTTCTGCAGGAATCTTAAAAACCACCAGCTGCACTGGGAAAAATCAAAATCTAGATAAGTCATTTTTTTCTTAAAATAAGTGCATTTGTTCTTAGATTGAGGAGGTAAAACAGACATTTTGCCAATGGAACAAGACAATTTACACTTAAAATAAGAAAACACAGTTGCATTGTCTTATTTCAAGTGCATATTATCTAGTTATCTTATTTTAAGAGTAAAAATACTTATTCCCTTGGCAAACCATCTCATTTACCTACTCAAATTAAGGGTAAATACACTTAATTTAGTCATTTTTTTACTTACTTCTAGATCATTTGTCCAGTGTGCTGGGAGGTTTCCCTCTGAATTAACTGAACAGATTAGACTTCTACAAACTTACAAACTTCTGGAACGGTGTTTGGAGGTTTGGTTTAAGCTCAGAAAAAAACAACCTCAGAGGTCTAAAATCTCTCTGTTCCTTTAGGCTCTGTCTTTCTGTAGATTAGCGTTTTAACCTTTCTAAAACCAAAGAAGAGCAGATCCACTGCAAAAAACATCTAGAAACAAGCAAAAAATGACTTAAATTAAGTGTATTTACCCTTAATTTGAGCAGGTAAATAAGATGATCTGCCAATGGAATGAATATTTTTACTCCTAAAACAAGATAATCAGATAATATACACTTGAAATGAGACAATGTAATTGTTTTTTTTTTCTTATTTTAAATGTAAATTGTCTTCTTCCATTGGCAAAGTGTCTCACTTACCTCCTCAATTCAAGAACAAATGCACTTAATTTGAGAAAAATGACTAATTTAGATTTCGATTTTTTTTATATTTCAAATATTTGCTTTGAAATGCCTGCGGATTTATTTCAAGAGACTTTCTGAATCTTTAACCCTACAGTATGGGACTGTTTGTGTTTGTTCTGTTTTTAATAACAGTCTAGATTTAAGAGTGTTATAAAGTTTGTCTATAAGATAAGCAAATAAAAAAAAAAGATAGCAAATTGGGAAAGATTTTATTGAGATTTGGACAGCTGTAAGTAAAGGATCTGGGTAAGTTTCATCTCCCACTTTGTGACATCGGCCTGCATAAACCCAAAGAAGCAGAGGTTAATATCAGGCTGTTCTCACACAACCTTAAAAAGCTGCAAGGCCTGAAAAAAGGACGATCAAACCTTGTTTTTTCTCCTGCTGGATGTTTGTTATTAAATATTTCTGTACACCTTTTATTCGAGTGTAATTCTCACTGACAAACTCGTCTCTGATTGCTTTTCCTTACAGCCAAGGAACAGTACCACATCCCAGGTAAATATGTCTGCATTTAGAGCCATTATTTTCACATTCACAGAAACAATTAGACATTTTTTTAGAAGATTTCTACGGCTGGCTTTTCATCCAATCTCTGTGTGTGTGTTTGTATGGAGGTGCTGAAGACCGACGCCTGAGCCACGAATGTAACAGTAAACCTGTGTGTCCTGCTAAATGTCGCTGTGAGGCCAATGTGGTCGACTGCTCCAATCTACGACTCACCAAGTTCCCAGAGCACCTGCCGCCGAACACTGAAGAGCTGTGAGACACAAACATGTGCAAAAACACACAGATAATATACCTGTTGCAGAAATGTCACGCTTTACTTGTAACTTTCACAAATTTCTCTACCTTTTCCATCACTATTTCACATTTTAATCAGAATTATTGAAATTATCCATCCATTTTCTGTCATGCTTATCGCAAGCGGGGTCGGGAGGGATGCTCTAGCTTTCTACAGGAGAGAGGCGGGGTGCATCCTGGACAGGTCGCCTGTCCATTGCAGGGCAACACAGAGACAAACAACCAGTCACACACACACCTAAAAACAATTTACAGAAACCAATTAACCTAACAGTCATGTTTTTGGACTGTGGGAGGAAGCAGGAGTACCCGGAGAGAACCCACCCATGCTCAGGGAGAACATGCAAACCCCATGCAGAAAGAGCCGGGCTGGGAATTCAACCCGAATCTTCTTGCCGCAAGGCGACAGTGCTACCCACTGCACCACTGAACAGCCCTAATAAAATCATCAGTTTGTAAAATAGTTGATAAGAGATTTTTTTAAAATAAATTACATGCATGAGCTCACAAATGCTAGAAAAAGTATCTTTAATGTAGCACATTAAAGCTGGTTGCTTTGATCCCTCTGGTTGTTGATGTTCAGAAGCTTTTAATGAGGTCTTGACTTTTAATGTAAGTAATCAGCTTCCAGCAGATATTTAATGACTCCTTGTTAAATATCTATTATGTTAATCTGAAGGTTTTAGCATTTTAAAAATAAAAAATTACACCCCACAGCCGGTCGTTTTGGTAAATCTCTCTGGTTCAGAAGAATAGATTCCCTTTCTGCTGCTTTTTAAACCAGATCTTTCTGCTTCATACCTCAGCCTCTCTATAGTATATTAAAATTAAATATGGAAAAATAATCCTATAGATTTAAGAAATAATCTTCAATTTTAGGTGAACAAATAGAAGAATCGGTTGTTGCTTCCACACTTATACTCATAGAAAAGAGCAAGCAGCAGCGTTTACCTGTTAACCACCGTGGTTATGGGGGCTCGACATCGCTCCCTATCTGCTTTTACTTTATATATACAGAAGTAGCCATTCACAAAATTCCTTCTCTTATGATTTATGGACATTAGGATTTATAGAGGGACTCCAATATCCTGGTCGGACGCAGGAATTCACAGAAACGGTGGAGTCACAGTAAAAAAATATGCAAACATGTTGGAGGAGATTCTGCTGAGAATTGCAGGGAAGTGGGCTGCCGTTCTGCTGGTATTTGACTGGGAAAGGGCCATTTTGAATCGCTGCTACTGTATGAATGAGCATCAGCAGGACAAAATATAGCAGATTTATTTGATGTCTAAAATAGACTGTGGGAAATAAGCATGTGTAGCGCATGTGTAATAGAACATGTGAATCACGTGTTTATAATCAGCATCACAAAGATCTCAGTGCCATAAAGAAATGTATGTCCAGAGCAGAAAAGTTGTAAGATCCAGCAGTTATTTTTAGAGAGGATAGAATAAAAAACGGCAGCAAACCTCTTTATATTTGAAACCTTAAAAAAATATATTACTAAAAAACGTTTATGTAGGCATCTGTATTGGAAATTGTAAGGCATAAATATGAATTAATTTAAGATTTGTATTTGAAAAGAAAAAGGCTTCCAAAACCTTCTTTTCTACTTTAATGGCTGTTAGCAAACAGCCTACAGGTGCATTACTGACACCAACTGGTGAAAAGTGTGAAGACTTTATCTAGGGTAGTTGATTTTTACTCATAAACATGTATTACTGGTACATTTTTAAATTGAATGTATATAAAATTTGTGTTTAATACTCATAAATTTGTGAATTGAATACATAGGTTTGTGATTCATACTCATAAAACTGTCATTATTATTTATATTTTTGAAAACTTTTATCTTTTAACTTCTATCACAACTTCCAAACTTGTAATCTCAGAGATAAAACATCTGATATTGCATTAATGTTTGTTTTAACAACAAGATGCAAATGCAAATCCTAAATTCATTCACGTTTATTGACTTAATTTACAATTTTAGACATATATGCATCCTTTTTTTTTTTACAGCTATTTAACCCCACAAAAAACAGTCTAGTTTTATTCTCCATAGTGATAAAACATTTTAGATGCATTAAGAAGCATATAATATTATTTGCATAATGTATAAATTCAGTGCCAAACATTTATAGTAATGACATATTTTTTTTTTTGCTTTTCTATTTTTATCTGCATCGTTTGCTCTAGGCGACTTAACAACAATGACCTGTCCATGCTGGAGGCCACCGGGGCCTTCAAGGGTCTATCACAACTCAAGAAAATGTAAGTTACTTTAACAAATGTGCCATAATAAAAAGAAAAGAGTCATGATTCATGTTAGTAAGTTAAGTTTTCATTTATTTATCATGTTGGATCACATTTAGCTATAAAAAAAGATTAGGGAAAATAAGAAAAATGAGCCGCAAACAGAACAAGTCTGTTTTATCTTTCTCTGCTTTTTATTTTCAGTAACTTGAGCAACAATAAGATTTCAGAGATTGAGGATGGTGCGTTTGAAGGTGCCTCTTCTGTGGTGGAGCTTCACCTCACAGCCAACCACCTGGAGTCCGTGCGAGGGAGCATGTTTAAAGGCATGGAGGGCCTGCGCATGCTGTGAGTTTAACCGCCTGCGTCTGCGCATGAAATGCTCCAAATACTGGCAAAAACATCTCATGTTTTCATTTCTAGTTCAATCTGGGTTCTCAGATCAGGAGCTTATGGAGAGGAAAACAGTCCAACGAAATGAAACTTTAAAAGAAAAGTTTTGTTCTTGTGGTGAAGCGTTTAATTTGTTCTTTAAAAAAAATCAGGGAAGAGAAGATGTATTAAATGTCACTGATACAGACACAGTTTTTAGTTTGAAACATAGAGATAAACTATTTACAGGAGATTTCACTGACAAAATCGAATCCATTATTTAATAAACAGTGCGTTCAGTTTTATCATTAACTCAAAGGTAAACAGCGAAGCTGAGTTGTGAATGAAGATTTAAATTCATTTCACATGAAATCTTTGACTATTTTGGGGCCTTATCAGATGTTCATAATGTTTATTATTATGGTCAATCCTCAAAAAAATCTGTCTTCATATTTAATCAAGTGCAAATTGGAACGACAGACTGATGCCTAATGGTCTCTCACAGATAAGATCACAACAACTTCTATTCAAAATGTAAGAATTTATTAACAAAAATCATTCAACTCTAAGTCAAACTTATTTTAGTTAAAAAGTCTTAAGCAAACTAGTGAAACTCAACTAAAGTAAATAGACATTATGTACACATGGAAAAGAAAATAAATGGTTTTAAATGATAACAAATAAAATGATGCAATGAAATCACGTTTTTGACTTAATTTTGTTTGAAAACCAACATTTATCTTGAAGAGTGCTAAATGAGGAAGTTATGTCCCCTAAAAAGCCGTTGCGCCTCGGGGCTTCCTCATGGTTCTTTTCCTGGGAGCAAGTTATTTACTACTCTTAACTCAAACTGGGTAAAACCATATAAAAAAGGACTATAAAACAGGAGTAAAAAAGTAACAGAGTTTATTCCAGATCAGGTCGTTACAGGACAGAGAAAATGCTTGGAGCTTGCACAGCTGTGGGCTCAAAAATCACGTCCGCGAGCGTCCGACAAAGATTGAGCCCCAAACAAGCCCATCTCCTGCTTCTTATAGCTCATGGGTCTATGTGTTGCACCAGGTGGATGCTTGGCTGTCCGTATCAGAAACTGACACGCCATCCATGTCTTGAACTTCATGCAGCTTGCTTCTATGCTTCAGAATTACAGATAGCTCTCCTCTATCAGACCGGCTCCAAGATGTTCCCATATCCTGTGTATGTTTAAAGACATGAAGGCTGTCCTGATTAGATGACCTCCGTACACACAGTGACATCCACAATGTAAAGGAAGGCCTTCTACTCTGTCTAATCCGGCTAGCAAAGTAACAATGCACATGATGCATAAAGCATAAACCTAACAAGAGTTTGGATTAAGGTCTGATTAGCTTACAACTAATTTAGAACTATTTGAATGTGTTTAAACCATTTTACAATGTGAAAGATTGTGTGTGTGAATGTAAACATTATCAGAAATAACTAATGTAGAATAATGATAAAGGGAAAAACGTGTTCATGCCGCTGCAGATGCAGCAGACAACCTTTATACAGTTAAACTAAATGTAAAAACAGTGACTGAACTTAAATATAGCGGCTTGTTTATTTAAAAACAGAAAATCAACAGAACCAGCAAAGAGACATGGGGTGGTTTCTGTGTGTTTGATGCATTGTGGGGCCCATTTCCTGGTAAAATAGCAGGACCAGCTGCTCCTTGTGGGGCTTGACACCTGGACCCCATGGGGGGAATTGCTGTTTTTGGGTCAGTGGTCACATTTAGGACTACGGTGTGGACCGAGTTTAGGTTGGGGTTAGGGTTAGGTATGAACCTGTAAATGTTAGGATTAGGATAAGTTTCACGCCAGGCTTTTGGTATAGATTAGAAATTGGGCGGGGCATCTCTTCAGAACAGGGATTTTTTTTCCCCATAAAGCGCAGTTTATGTTTTTTGTGTTGTTTTTTTATTTTGTTTGTAGTGCTTTTAGATAGGCTACAAGATTCACTAAAACTGTTATTAGTTATTATCATCATGGATTTTATTTATATATGATTATTTCCTCCTTGTTCACGGCTTTGAACCTCATTTTTCTTTTACAAACTGTAAACTGTGTGTAGAACAACAATCTGCTCATGTTAACGGGCAGAACCAAACAGGTTTGGACGTCACGACCACAAATGCTGTTCTCTAGCAGAAAATCATGCAAAATAAAGTCCATCCATCAGCTTGTGACTTTATACCCTGGAAAAAGCCTCAAGACAAGGATTAAAAACACAATCAGATGGACTTATGTATGAGAGGTTAAAGAGACTAAAAGCGGTTTCAGCTTGGCCTAGTCAAAGCCCAATTCTTTAGATTTAGCATAGTAAAAACTTAAACTGGCACCTTGTTTTTGTTTTTTTGCTTTTATGTTGTTTTTTTTTATATATATATATAAACCAGTAGGTGTGAGATTAAGAATAAAGTGTAAGGGGCGAAAACACCTCCACAAGATTAATCATTTAAACAGGCCTTGGCTGTGTCTGAGAGGCGCTTCATTGAATTTTGCTCTATAAATATTTATCATGTGTTGCCTGGTAGTTAAGATATGTATCATGTTAGCCGCAGGCCAGAGATGCACAACCCCGCCGAGAGAGAATGTATAGTCCTTGGGAAAATATAGATGCAGCTTATTCAAAAACAAAACACACAAGAAGAGATATGTTTTTAAAAACCCAAGTGTTTATAAGCCTTGCATGTCCTCCTAACCGACCTTTATTATTTGGCATCAACAGGAGCTTCCAGTCTGAGGCATCATTTAGAAACTTGCTCCTCAGCTGGAGCTGCAGCACCGCCTGCAGCCGGTTGAATATCACAATATTTCATTTTAGTTCTATCAATAAAGTTTATGCATTACAAGTGAAACAAATGAAATAGAGAAAGTATGAATATGAAGCAAATCTAAGTTTGTCCTTATGGCAGCTTCAGCTCTTATGGTTTTCTGCTTTGGGTCGAAACTTCAGGAAATGTCCAAGAAAGGAAAAACAGGCAATGAAGCAAATTATAACAGTGTCTCTCATACTGTCTTTTGAATCCTTCAGACGGGTCAGAGACGAGCAGCTCATGAAAACTGCTAACCTGACTCCGCCAGATGGATTTGCTCCGCATATCCATCTGGAAACCTTCCGTTTAAGTAATTTTGGGAAGGGGCGAAAATACTGGTTAGCTGATTGGCCTATGTTGGTGATAGACGGGCCAAATAAACCAATCAGATCAACGAAGCATATGACGTACTAACAGAGCGATGACGAAAACACAACCACAAGCCAGGCTACTCATGCCGAAACCAGTCGGGAGCAGAACAAAAACATCTTTTCCTCTGAGAAAAGCCTCCAGAGCAGTGTTTTGCTCTTCTTTCAGTGAAGAAATACTCTGTAATTCCGATAAAACTTGCTCGATAGCCACGCTAACGCTAGTTTCATCGGCTGAAGCCGCTATGTTCTTTAGACTGAACTGTCGCGCTTCTCGTTGCGTCACATCTCAACCCGCCTCAAAGCCTACGCTGATTGGACGTTCGTTTGGTGAACAGCTCCAAATTTTCTTTAACGGAGAGTCTCCAGACTGATTAGCGAGTGAAATCTTGAAAGCTTGCGAGATCAGGATGGTCTCACGAGGCTAGAAAACTGCTGCACTTCATTTCTCCCATGCTTGCTGTATTGCTCTGTAATATTCACTCTGTATACCTTACAAATAGATTGTTGATTTACATTTTTATTCTACAGTTTCAGACCAAACTCAGCTGTCAATTAGCATGTCACCAGGTGACTATGAACCTGCTCAAGCACTGGGTAAATGCAGAGAGGAAAAAAATTAAACGTTTCAAAGTTAGTGCCCAGCTTCCATTAATCCAGCTAGAAAATAGCCATCTGGCTCTAAATCTACAGTGATGGACTCAGACCTGAATCCTTCAGAGGCTCATAAAGACAGAGACAAAGTCGACCTTCTATCACCTGAAGAACATCTCCAGGATCGAAGCACTAATCTCTCAGCAGGACCTTGAAAAATTAATTATTGCTTCGTTCATCTTCAGTAACATTGATCCCTGCAGCTGATCCAGAATGCTGCTGCCTGCATCCTCACTAGAACTAAAGTGGAGAACATCAGTCCAGTTCTACAGTCCTTCGCTGGCTCCCTGTATCTCAGAGAATAGACGTTAAAAATACTTCTGTTAGTCTATTAATCACTGAATAGCTTTGCTCCAAATTACATTGCTGATTGTTGTCTGAGATCTACTGGATCTCATCTACTCTGCAAAACCAGAACCAAATATGGAGAATTAGCTTTTAGTTCTAATGCTCCACTAATCTAGAATAAACTCCCAGAAATCTGTAAAAGAATTGAAACCCTCAGTTGCTTTAAATCGAGATTGAAAACATATTTTATAATGTGTTCTTTGACAGTTAGATCTAAACATTATTAGTTAAGTTTGTTGTCCAACTCATAATTACCCAATTACCATTATGTTCATCACTTTAAATTGTCTTGCTTGTCAGGATTTGATTGTGGTTTGTGGACCCAAATGCAGAGCAAGGGAGGCGGGGGAGTTTCTTGTAGATATAATGAAGTGTTTTCAAACAACTGAGGCAGGAATCCAAAAATCAAAAAATGAAAACAAAGTCAAACAAACCAGAAACCAAGGAGACATCTGAGGGAAAACCATCACGAGGAGGAAGACTCAGAAAGACAGAGTTGGAAGAAGTTTGACGAGGAACCAGCACTGAAGAGCTGCACAGAGAGAGTATTTATGGGAGACTGAAACAAAGAGAGGACTAATGAGCAGATTGGGAGCAGGTGTGAACAGAGCAGAACAGGAAAGGAGCTAGGGAAAAAGGAGAACACAAGAGGGCAGCAGAGGCCAACAAATAAAAACCTGGAAACTGAAGATAACCAGAAAACACAACAAAATAAGAATTAAACAACTAAAACTAGAAAAACTAGCAAAGTAAAAGTGCATGCTCAAAAGAAACATAACAAAATCAAGACTGTGACATTGCTAAGATGTGCTACATAAACTTTGCCCTGCCTTATATGAAAGGTAAAAATGTATACCCATTACAGAAAACAATGTAACTGTGTTTGAAATCATGTGAACAAAGGCATTCATGTTATTTGTGTGTTTCTGTTTGTTAGGATGCTGAGGAACAACAGGATTAGCTGCATCCATAACAGCAGCTTCACAGGGCTGTCCAACGTCCGGCTGCTCTCCCTCTACGACAACCAGCTCACTACCATCCTGCCTGGGGCCTTTGACACGCTGCCCAACCTGTCCACTCTGTTAGTGAGCCAGGCATGTTATCCAGAGCAGGTTTTTGATCTTGATATGAATCCCTGATAGTTCCTCTGTTGTGCATCAGAAACCTCTTGGCCAATCCCTTCAACTGTGATTGCCACCTGTCCTGGTTCGGGGCGTGGCTCAGAAGTCGTCGGATCGTTACGGGGAATCCTCGGTGTCAGAGCCCCTCTTTTCTTCGAGGGATTCCTCTGCAGGATGTAGCTGTGCCTGATTTCCGCTGCGAGGATGGTACGATTCCCCAAGTCTGGAATATGGAGAGGAATAATAACAATAATATGCAATCAAAGAGCCCCCAAAGTGTACTCATGCCTTCTGATGCATGTGCGCAGGTTCAGGGCTGGATGACCGGCGCTGCGTTGCAGGGCCGCAGTGTCCCAGTCAGTGTTCCTGCATGGACACGGTCGTTCGCTGCAGCAACAAACACCTGCAGGCTCTGCCCAGAGGACTTCCCCGCAACATCACCGAGCTGTGAGTGAAAGCATTCAGGCTTTACACTACAAAAATAAACTAGAAGTGGGTCAATTTCTCTTGAGATAAGTTCATTCTTGCTTGTTTTATTCATTTAACAACCACATTTAAATTATTATTATCTAATTGCTGTATTTTAATGGCAAAAACTCTCCTTCCAGTGGAATTTAAAAAACATTTTGTTATACTATCTGCTTTTATTATGTTTTATCTTTATTTTCTTTTAAACTGCTTTTAGGTATCTTGAATGTTACTGTTTAATTCATGCAAAATACTACTAAATTGGGCTATATAAAAAACTTGCCTTGCTTGTTTTAAGCTCCTGAGTAAGCAAATTTACTAATGGTATAACACGATTTTTGTTTAAAATAAGAATCATTTTCTTACTTCAAGAGCATTTTATCTAATTATCTCATCTTAAGGCAAACATATTCATTCTATTGGCAGGTTATCTTTTAAACCTTTTCAAATTAAGGTTAAATACAATTATTTTAATAATTTTTTTACTAAGCTTCCGATCAGTTTTTACAATGTTGAACAAAAACAAGAAAAGGAAATGCACACTGCTACAAAATCAAGGATAATTTGGTCAATTTCTCTTAAGATAAATATATACTACCTTGTTTTAAGCTGTTCAATAAGTAAATTTACCAATTTTAGGTTTCTGTAATCTAATTACCTTATTCTATCAGCAAAAATACTCATTCATTGACTGATCATATTTTTTTTCCTGGACAAATACACCTATTTTAAGTATTCATTTTACCTACCTTATGATCAGTTTTTCCAGTGTTGAACAAAAACAGCAAACAAAAAAATAGAACATGCACACTTCAAAAATGAAATATAAACTACATGATATTATTTCAAGTGCACGACATCTAATTAATAAGCCCAATAAAACGGATTCTATTGGCAGATAATCTCATTTAACAGCTTCATATGTTCATTATATTCATTATTTTAAGAAACCTGTACTTTAAAAAAAAAAAACTATTTCAGTGTAATACTGTATTTCATGAAGGCACTACAGATGAAGTTGGTTCAGGTGGTTTTAGGACAACTTTTAAAACTTATTAAGTTTTAATTCATGCTTAGAGTCACTGATTGAACACCTTTAATCATTGCTGTCATAATTTCTCTGTCCAGCATATCGATGTGAGCAGGTTTTTATGTGTTTCTATGCCTTCTCTTGTTAGGTACCTGGATGGAAACCAGTTCACCAGTGTTCCTAAGGAGTTAGCCACCTTCAAGTACCTGCAGCTTGTGTAAGAAACGCTAAACAAGTTTTACATCCACTGTACCAATGATAATACAGATTTATATTTTACTCTATTCAAATCAATTCAGTTTATTTCTATAGCGCCAATTCACAACACGTCATCTCGAAGCACTTTACAGTTCACCAGATCATCCAGTCAAATTGATTTAAAAATGTTCTATCTAAGGAAAACCAGTTGATTGCATCGACTCATTGACTCAAATACAATCCCTCACACTAAGCATGCTTGTAGCGACAGTGGAGAGGAAAAACTCCCTTTTAACAGGAAGAAACCTCCAGCAGAACCAGGCTCAGTGTGAGCGGCCATCTGCCGAGGCCGACTGGGGTTCAAGGAGACAGAAGCAGAAATACAAAAAGCAGCTGTAAAAGGCGGCCCCGTCCAGGAAACACACAGCCAGGCAGATGAGCTCCGAGCCAGCTCACATGTCAGAGGATGAAGAGAGCACATCCAGCCCGTCACAGTCAGAGAAACAGAATTACACTGAAAAAACAGGCTGATCTCTAACATATATAATCTAAGGTGTTGATGGCAGCAGCACAGCTGATATTTCTCTCCAGGATGGAGTCACAGCCAAACAGGAACAGACAAGATTAAGCTACTATGAAAAAAGGCAGAGAGAGCAGAACGTTAGAGATTGAACTAATAGATTCTGTAGAGTGGTAGAATAGAGATAGAATGAAGCAGAATTATGAAAAAAGTAGCTATACATTTATGCTGCTTTTAGGGTGGCAAAGGGTGAAAAGCAGCTCTTTTCTTTTTTTACTACCAGTTCTCATATGACATTTTACTCACTTTTTTAAATTTTGATCATAATTTTAGCCTTTAAGCATGTAAAGGATGAATATGCCTTCACATGGAAGCAGACAGTTATAGGTTTAATCAGGAGATCAGTGGTTTAACGGTGATGTTTGATAGAGGATGTGGACAGCCTTCCACACTCTACAAACGGCCAGTAGATGGAGCTGTTGGCTGAGGTCTGGATTAAGAGAAAGGAGTCAAAACATCAAGCAGAATCCCTCATGTGAATTGAACAGAGAAAGAGTCAAAAATCTGGAGCTTTCAAAAATGTTTTATTTAATTTCTCTTCGGGATCAAGGAGGTATTTTTGAACTGAAAGTCAGCCTATGATTCCAGAGGGGGAAAAAAAGGATAACAAATTAAACATTGTGTAACTTGTTATGTTATTGTTTGGGTTTGTTGTTCCTGCATTTTTTTGTGAGACAAGCATAAAGCATTAATGTGTATTGATTCCTCCTGACCTTTACCCCTGCAGAGACCTGAGCAACAATAAAATTAGCTCCCTGTCCAATGACTCCTTCGCCAATATGAGCCAACTCACCACCCTGTGAGTATTCACACAAATTTTCTATAAGTTTTATTATTTTATTACAGTGAATTAAAGGAGATTCATGACTGATGACATTTTAGTCCAAAGTAGAATCAGAAAATAGGTGCTGAAGGTAAAATCTGAAGGATTTTCATGGGTCTGAAAGTTTAAGCTGCAGCTTTAAAAGTGTTTCAGTTTTCTTTAAAGGTAGTGGAGGATTTTCGCAGAGTTTAGAAAAGACCCGCCCTCTCCAAAAAGAAAAAAAATGCAGGTGCACAACCCGCTACCACGAGGGAACACCTAATAAACGCGTGTGAGAGCGTGCACAAGCCCAATTTCTCCTCGTGCACGCTCTGTTTAAAAGTTGCTGTTTGCATCACTCATACAAGCTCACTTTCCCAAAAAAAGATTTGCAATTTTTCCACTATGTCAGACTCAACACAGGTAAGTGAAAATGGGGACGAGCATGCAGGACGACCTTATTTAAACATATCACCTGAATGATTGACAATTGGGAGGACCACTTATTTTGATGATCCACCGGCTAAAGAACATCCTCCACTATAACTTTAAGTTCTAAAGTTTACACACCTCTCCTTAGTAGTTGTTAGATCTGATTTTAAACTGGATAATCAAAGGTTTTCTAGCTTCTTTCTGCCCAAATACTTTGCTTTAACTTGGGGTCTCTTGTCCTAAAAGAACTGCTGCATTCCTTCAGCATACATTCCCAGTATGTAGTGAATTGTTTCCCGTTATTTTTAAAAGCTAAAAGCAGGTTTTATAAAAGGAAGTTTGAAAAAATACAAACCAGAAAATAAAACTTTAAAATGTTTATTAAGATCTAAGTTTGATTGAAATAAAGAACAGCTTTTGTTTTTGAGTTGATAAGTACTTTTTACAACAAGCTGAAATCTACCAGTCTCCCTCTGGACATTCTTATGGTTTTTTTATACTTAAGCAGATAAAGTGGCCCCTTCAGTCACATGGAAATGAACTGAATGAAATGAAAAATGAATGACTTGTTGCATCTTTAAACTATCTCAGAGTTACTGCAGTTAGCTGGACTCGATTCAGATAGAAATGAGGAAAGAAAGCTTGAAACAGAATTCAGTTGTTCAGGGCAGAGTTCCTACATTTAGACCCGGATATTGGCTGTTTAATTGTTTTGTTTATCCTTAAATTTGCTTTGTTTTCGCAGGATCCTCAGTTACAACTCATTACAGTGTATCCCTCCTCTGGCGCTGGCCGGCTTGCGCTCCCTGAGACTGCTGTGAGCACACACACACACACACACACACCATTAGTATGCAGTCCCTTTACTTTATTCCAAGCTATCATTTGTTCCTTCCTTTAAGCTGACTGAGCCTCTGCGGCTGTAATAGTCCCTGAGCTCAGCGAGGGTTCACTTTGAATGTTCTAAACCGTTTCTGGCCTCTAACCGTTTCTGTCTCACAGTTCTCTCCATGGCAACGACATCTCTGAGCTGCAGGAGGGAATCTTCGGTGACCTGGCCTCTCTGTCTCACCTGTAAGTACTACACATGTTAAATACATCGTCGTGTAAAAAACATAATCTCACAGGGTTGGAGTGTAGAGAAATGGAGATCTTTGGCCGGTCTTCATTGCACAAACGGTATAACTTCAAAGGTTTTCTGATGGCCACTTTGATGCACATTTTTTTGCACTAATATTAGCACTAGGAAGGGAATTTGGTTCCACTTTCATTGCAAGCAAAGAAAATGTTTTGTAAATGGAGATTTGAAAAAAAGCTATTCAGCAACTTTAAAAATCTTTTAATTTAAAAAAAGAGTTTTGAGAGTAACTTCCATGTTTTTTTTATTTACACACACCCACACACACACACACATATATAGCATTTATTTTAATTTTATTTTTTTCATTTTTATTGATTCATTTTTAGATTTTCTGTTTCTTTATTTAATTTTTTTCATTTGTTTTACAAATTGTATTTAACACATCCCATTCTCTTCACTTTAAGTGAATTTATTTTTTCACTTTAAGTGAAACTAAATTATTAAATACTAAATTATTGCTCTTTACCAATAAAATGTTGCTCCTAACATCCAACCGACCAATAGAAATGCTCCTAATGCCAGAGGAAAGCCCACCCTCAGAAGTGAAGAGAGGTGATCTGGAAAATACAATTTGACTAGGAATGCAATTCAAAAGACCCTATTTGTTAAACAGAAATGTTAAAGAAAAAAGAACATCAAAAATATATAATCTGTAAAAAAAATAAAAAAAAGCAAATGTGAAAGATATAATCTGAAAATGCATATATCCCTGTAAAACTAACAAAAAAAAATTATATATATAAAAAAAAAAAATATGAACATTTAATTTGAAAAAAACAAACAAAGTTTGGGTTATTTTCTTTTAATAGGATATATTAAAAGTTATTTTAAAAAAATGTGACAAAAAAAAAATAAAAAAACTAATAAAACAGCAGTTATTCTTAAAACATTATGGTTGATCACAGTTTCATTTCTAAATTTCCAAAAATGTGATTTTTTTCCAAACTTTCATTTATAGAATGGATCTTTGCCTGAGACAATAATACAGCATAATTCCCTCTATAGAGCACACACTATTTATTAAATAGTTTCTGTTTTTTATCATAACCACGGATCGAGGGCCCATGTCCAGTTTTGGCTGGTTTGAGGTCCTGTAGTTTTTTTTTTTTTAACAGGAATAGATATGACATCACATTTACGGAAACAGCGCAGGAACTTCGCAACAAAGCACATTCAGCTAAAACGGGCTACAGGCTTTTTGATGCATCGGCGCTGAGCTACTCAGGTGTCATTCTGTTCATCAAATGATGTTTTAGCTTTAAAGGGTCAAATAAAAAGTGTCATGAGGCGGTGTTTGTTGGAGGACCCAAATGCAGAGACCAGTTGGCAGAGGTGAATTAAAGTGGGTTTATTAAGGTTCACAGGAACAGGGGCAGGAATCAAAATCCAACAGAAAATAACAAACGTACCAGAACCAAGGAGACATCAGGGGTAAACCAAAACTCTAAGAGCAGAGAGAGACGAGGAAGGCAGGAAGAAGTTAGACGAGGATCCAGCAAACAGGAACTGAAGAGGGAGGGCTTTTAAAGGGGACAGAGACAAAGAGAGAGCTAACGAGGGGATTGAAAACGGGTGAAGGCAGAACAGAAAACAGAGCAAGGGAAAGAGGACACAAGAGGGCAGCAGAGGACAACAAATGGAAAACCAAGAAAAACAGGAACTAACAAACCAAGACTCTGACAAAAAGGATATTTTAAAGACATTTTTTCAGTAAAAAACTTAAAAATGTCTCTTTAAGTCTGGAGATCATAGTCGCAGTTTTCGTCCCAAACAGCTTTTAATGAAGAGTAAGATTTTTTTTTAGCAAAACTCTTGCTTGGACTAAGAAATTAAAAAAATTGCAATCCAAGAAATTAACAATTTCTCTGACATTTAAGTCTTTCAGTGACACCAGCAGTGGCTTAGACATCAGGTGAAAAGGAGGAATAATAATCTGATCCAAAATAGGTTCGATTGATCACACTCTCTTTATTGGCAATAAAAAGTAAGGCAACAAAAACATTCAGGCACCTGCAATCTGGGCCAGATGTTCATTTGCAAATAACTATGTTTATATATTTATAGAAATTTAACTGCAGATGCAAAAACTGCACAAGCAAACAAAATGACTGTGGAGGAAGCCCGACGTTAAACTCCTGGCATAAATGCACAGGTCTCCACAAAGTGTCAGGTGAACAGTTAGGGTGTGATTGGATCTGGTCTGTGGGAGAGCTGCTGAGGTCCATTTCAGGTGGTTAAGTTAATTAACCTTCCCTGGAAATCGGTAACGTTCCTGCAGACGTGTCAGGGAAGATGAAGGGGTCGTTTTGATCCAAACAGGAGGCTGTAACCCCCCCCCCCCATCCCCACCACGACAATTATTTTCACACCGCAAAAAAGAGAAAACGTTAACATATTTAGTGCATGTATAATTTCCTTCATTGTGTAGGAATAGATATTTGCTAAAGTAAAAAATAAAAACGTGTCTCAACTTTTTGAGCTAGAAAATACATTTAGTAAAATGTAGCAAAGAATAA
>NW_015150498.1:2024557-2031974 GCF_000732505.1 Cyprinodon variegatus | reverse complement strand
AACAACACTCTGGAGTACTTTTTTGATATCTCAAATGCATCTGGGTGTACTATTCCTTTAATATTTTCCCTGAAGAGAGAGGTTTTCTACTTTAGTTCTGTCTGCTGCTGCATTTCTCTGCTTTCCCTTCTTTGTTCAGCGAGTTAAATCGTCTCACTGTAAATGCCTGGATGTGTCTCTATGTGTGTTTGTAGGAAGGGCTTCCACAGCTGGCCCTGAGAATCACCGACTTCCTGATTGATCTCTTCCTTTTTTTTTACATCTTGCTCTGTATCTCAGCTCCTTCTCGTTTCTTTCCTTCAGAGCCATCGGAGCCAACCCTCTGTACTGCGACTGCCGGCTGCTCTGGCTGTCAGACTGGGTGAAGAGCGGCTATAAGGAGCCCGGCATCGCCCGCTGCGCCGGCCCCCGGGGCATGGAGGGCAAGCTGCTGCTCACCACACCAGCTGACAAGTTTCAGTGTCTGGGTGAGTGGAGACAGAGTCCTTCTGTCTGTTAAGACAGCACATGAAACAGAACGGACTGGTTGAGGATTTTATAGCATGCATTGCTCTCCCTCTGCCTCTGTTCATCTGTTTTCTAATCAACATAACTAAACATATTATTAAAAAACATGCATATAGCCTAATGTTGTTTTTATTGAGGAAATTAGAGAACAGCAGATTTAGCTGGGCTTACCAGTCGTTTAAATTCGAAGCATACATTCATCTAAACGCTAAAGCTTCCTAATGGGCAGTCTTTAATGAAATCTTTTCAGCTGGTGTGGCACACTAAAGAAGTTGGTGGCTGTTACTCCCACACACTCACAGCTGCAGGCACTGCAGTGCAGACGGATCTAATCTACAGAAATGTACAGAAACGGCCAGCGCACACATACGAAATCAGACTTTGCTGCAGGTGGAGGTTATGCTGCACTGGGATCTGTTTTATAGTCCTTTAAATCCAATGTGTTTAGGTTCCACTAACTAAACCAGTTCTTTTAACTAGCTTTAAATACGTTATGAGGAACTATAAATAACAAACTATGTTTACTGAACGTAGTGTTTTCTATAGGAGGCCGTGACTCATTTATTCAACATTGTGCTACATATATGCATCTATTTGTTCATCCCACATAGTTTAATGCATATGGTTCAGCCTCATGGCCTCAAACCATGCAGCACATAAACTGATATTCAGCTTTAGTTCAAGGGTTGTAAAGAACTTATCGCCTGCTGTTATTATACACAACCAGATAGAATACGCTGTGGTGGTCCTGTGCTTGTTTCACTGAAAGTGTTATCACTGTTTGGAAATTATATATATCTCAATTTGTGCATCTAGAAATATATTTTTTGAACAATTTTTAGATGGAGATGGAGAAATAGTTACAGAGACGGTCTGCGTTTGTATGTTTCTGACTGCAAAGTTAAATCTGTTGATAATTAATTATGAATATTTCTTCTCATTATTACTAAGTAGGGATGCAAGTTATTAACTTAATGAATTAATCTAAATTTGTCGATGTCAATTATATTTATAAAGCACTTCAAAGACAGCTTGTAACTGCAACAAAATGCTTTACAGTTTTCGTAAAAGCGTCCATTAATTTGAAGCATATTTGAATAAAATATGTAAAGATAAAACAAAAGAATAAGAACAAATAGGAAAAGTTGTTTAATAAAATGCATAAACTTTCAGGAGTGATTTAAAATGATCCAAATCTTTGGCAGATTTTCTATTGATGGGTGAAGTGTTCCATAAATGTGGTGCAGTAACAGCCTCCTTAAATCTCGCTTAAATCTGGTGCTTGGAACTTGTAGTTTGGTCGTAGTGTTATGGAATTGGAGCGGTTCTGCAGAGGATGTTTGAGGTTTGAAGGGGGTAATACGGTGGCCAGGAGGTGCAAACCATCATTACAAAATCTAAAAAACTTTTACAAGTTCCAAAACAAATTATCATTTGAGGAAATGAACCAGAAAGAGTAGGCACTAACTCCGAGGCTGAACCGGTCTTGTGCGAAATTCTGTTTCTGTTCTTCCTGTGTCGTGTGGAAACAGGGTTGAATTCCTCAAATGATCATTTGTTTTGGGAGTTTCAGATGTTCTTTTATTTGTTTTCTTAAAATGCTATTTGTTTTGAATTTTTAAAAGTGTTTTGTTTATTTTTATTTTTTTATTTTTAAATGTAAATTTGTAAATTTGTTGGAACTTATAAAAGTGTTTCTAAAATGTAAATTTGTTTTCTGAAATTATCATTTGTTTTAGAACTTGTAAAAGTTTTTAAGATTTTGTAATGTTGGTTTGCACCTCCCGGCCACCGTAGGATAAACCATTAAAAACAGAAAAAAATCAATACACGACTTTTAAAATCTGACAAGATAAAGGCAGCCAATCCAGAGAAGCCACTGCTACAGTAATTTGTTCACACTTTTTGGATTAAGTGAAGTTATTTTCAAATTTCAGTTTTTCAAATTGTGTTTCACAGATTGCATTCCCTTCATTTCCAGCCCAATATAAACTCTCACTCTTGACCAATGAAAATATGTGCTGACTCCTCACTCCTGAAAAGCCTACCCTCAGAAATGAAAGAATATAATCCTTAAAACATAAGAAAATTAAAGAAAAGAATACATTTTAAAAAAAATGTCACAACTCAGAACAGAGGACCTAGTATTCAAGGCAAGACAGACAGTTGGAATATTCAAAAAGTGTTTATTTAAAATCGGATCAGCAAATCTGCAGTAGCAGTGGCTAAGGAGGCTAACTCTGCAGGAGAGAAACACAGGTGAGTCACTAACCTGGTTTAATAGTTCAGTCCATGCCCAGAGAACAAGGTAGGATCCAGCTGGTAAGCTGCCAAGAAAATGCAACGGGTGTCACATTGAAGCCCTGCAGAACAAGCAGGAGTCAGAAGCCTGGTCAGGCAAACAGATGAGAGCTAAAACAGTGATGCTCCAAGGCTGAGAGGCAGAATAGGATCAGGTAATCAGAAGCATTAAGGTAGGCTAAAGACACTCTCACCACAGACTGGAGAGAAATAATTTGGCCCTGATGACTGGTTGCAGGCAGTTTAAATAGAGACAGGAGCAGGTGGATAAGATGAGCAATAATGGGAAACCCTGCAGAGTTAGACAGGTGAATAAAATGAGTAATTAAGCAGTCATCAGCGACAACATCAAGACAGAAAATCAACTTAAAAAACAAAAATTTGAAAAAATGAAAATATATAATCTGTAAAAAAATAGAAATTTAACAAAAACTAACATTTTGAAAATACAAAATTACTTTTTGAATAACATTTGAGAAAAGTAAAATGCAAAAAAATAAGAAGTGAAAATTGAAAGAACAAAATCTGAGAAAGCAGCACCGTTTTAAATAAATGTTAGACTGCTTTCATTTTGTCGCTTTTAGATTTTTTGATTTTTTTTTTTCAAATCCAATTTCAATCATAGTGGAACAAAAGACACTCCATATATTAAACCTGTGTATTTGCAGTGGCGCCCCCTAAAGATGGCAGCAGAAAAGACGGAGCACCGAGTCATGTGTTCTTTCTATAGTAGTTTTGTCGTTTTTTTAGTTTTGTACATTTTCCTCCCAGTCGTCTTCAATGTTCATTTTAATAGCCAGTAGTAATACATTCTTATGAGCTTCAAACAGCTGAAAATGTTGTTACCTCCTATTATTCACAGTCAAAACATTTCAAACAAACAATTTCATCTGTCAAATTATTTCAAACAACAAAGTAAATATTAACATTCCTGATTGCCTAATTATCACATGGTGATTCATTTCTTTAGAGAGCTTGGGGCATTTGGAGCTTGTTGGATTGTTTTTATTCTTGTAAAAGAAGATCGGAGCTTTAAAACCATCCTCGGATTCATGTTGTCATCCAACCCCCCCCCCCCCCCCCCCCATCGCTCTGTGTTTCAAAGGATCTGCCACTCTTCTGTCCACCTCACCTCACAGGAAGCATTTATATTCTTCTCCTCCCCCATTAGCTTACGTTTCAGGCCTGCCAGTCTCTTCGATCAGTGACTGACGTATTCCTCAGATCTGCGTGACGCAGGCCTATGAAATGACTGTCAGTTGCAGCCCCTCCTCAAGCGAGGGTCGCCACTGAGCCAAACCCTGGAAACACAAATGGTGACGAGGGGGAGGAGAGCAATTTATGAAAATAGGGGGGAATAAAAAAAGGCCTTTATAAACCTAAATTATATACCAGAGGGAAAAGAACAAGGATCCAAATTACAGGGTTCAGGTTGCACTAAAATAACCATTTCAGCATATTTCAGCATGATTTGCATATCAAAAAAATAAAAAAAAGTTTGATTAACTAAACAATGCTAGGTCTGAATGTTTTAATGCATAACAATTATGTTTAGAGTGATTCTCATTTCTCTCTCTTAAAATCACTTTAGTGTTTTGAAAGTGCTCTGCTGGTGAGCTGAGTGTGTTTGTGTGAAATCAGGTCCAGTGGACGTGTCCGTTCAGGCCAAATGCAGCCCATGCGTGTCCTCGCCTTGCCAGAACCAGGGAACCTGCCACATCCACCAAACCCAACAGTACACCTGCAGCTGCAGGTCTGGCTTCACGGTACGAACCCAGGCGTAACGGCGGGAGCGAGAGGAAAGGATCTAATAAACCTCCTTTCCATTTCTCTTCATCTGTGTGTTTCCAGATTGATCTCAGCTGATTTCTGCCTGTAATAATGATGATGTCATAATAATGATGTTGGTGCATACTTATGGTGGTGTCAGAAGTACACACATTTGTTGCTTAAGTAGAAGTATACTGCAGTTTAAAAACACTCTGGTAAAAGTTGAAGTATCATTTTCACCTCTTTACTCAAGTAAAAGTAAAAAGTATGTGCTCCAAAAACTACTTAAAGTATAAAAGTATAAAGTAGGGATGCACAATATTGGGATTTTGGCCGATATCCGATATGCCGATATTTTAAAACTCATGTAGCCGATAACCGATATCGATACCGATGTTAAAGCTGGACAAAAATAAGTAGTCATTGAAAATAGCAGTTTTGTTATCCATTTCTGACACTTTGAAAAATAATATACTCAAATATATTTTCATATGCTGATATCAAATAGATTTTTTAAAAACGCGGTATCGATCTATTTTACTTTCAAAATCTTGCGAAATTTCATCGTTCTGTTACAAACTCTCGTGATATTTTGCAAATTCTTGTGAGATTTTGTTAGTAAAATAGATCGATACCGCGTCAATATATCAACATATAAAGATATGGCAACATTTCGTGAATTTTCGGGGGATTTCGTAGCATAACGATGACATATAGCAATATTTCATTAGTAAAAGAGATTGATATGGTGTTTTTAAATGGCAATATATCAGCATATAAAGATATTGTGATATTTTAATGTATCAATATTTTTTCCCTCGTCTGTAGAAGTTTTTAAGTCTGTAAAAAAGAAGTTTTTGAGGAAGAAGAAGTAGTTTTTTTTTTTTTTTTTTTACTTTAGAAACTCAGAAGCTGATCAAATATCGGGTTAAATATCGGTGGGGTGGCCGATGTCCGATATTAAGTTTTAAGGCCGATACAGGCCGATACCGATAGGGGGCCGATTATATCGTGCATCCCTAGTATAAAGTAACCTTAAAAAAAAGAACAGCCAGATCCCACTATATGAATTGAAAGCTCAACTTTTCGACTACTTTAAAAAAATTCTTTGAGATATGGCCAAGGATGAGGGAGGTCTTGTTGGTCTCCGTCTCCCGATATGCTCTCGCCTGTGTCCGACCTTTCAGACATTTCAACATCTTTTTCTGAATCCATCATTTGTAGCATGGGATAGATGATTCACATTTGCAGTTTGAAGAACACCTGCTTGCTTCTGATGATTTCCTTTAGCTAATCAATGAGTGTTTGCGTTATATGACTCATCCAATCACACTAGTTTTCACTGGATGTGGGTGTGGCCAATTATCTGCATTGGATGGCGCACATGTCATTAAATAAATATTTTTACATATTAAACCGAAGCTAAGAGTAACCAGTAAAGTTTGTTTTAAAAATGTAAAGAATAGGAAGTACAGTGTCAGGTCTAAGCACCTAAAACATCATACAAACATGCAGGGAAAGAAAGAAGGCACAGAGACAATTAATTTAGTTTACTCGCGAGGAGAGTTGGAAGAGACTGCAGAGTTTACAAATCTCAACCCACTCTGCATTCCCAGCGTTCTCCATCGCTATTTATTGGAATCAGTGGTCCCAGCTGAGACTACACAGGGTGGGGGGAACAAGACAAGGTACTCAGACTTGCAGTCTCAGTAAACATGTCCTCTAAATCTCAGGGTTCAGTCAAAGTTTAAGCTGTTGAAGCTGTTCACCAAAGATCAGCAGGTTGAGTGCTGCTGGTAGATCAACCACAACCTCCCCAAAAGCAAATCTATCTATAGCACACAGCTTTATGCATGATAACACTACACAGATACATTTATATACAATTATTCTAACATACAGATACTTGTGTGAAAAATGTAATGAGTAGAAGTCAGAAGTAGGAAGAAAAATAAGTAATGGAGTAAAGTATAGATACTTAAAAAGTGTACTTAAATACAGTAACGAAGTATTTGTACTTTGTTACTACACACCTGTGATACTCATGCATGTGTTTGTGTTCTGGGTGTTCAGGGTAAACATTGTGAGACCCCGGTCGATGCTTGTGTCAGCAACCCCTGCACCAATGGAGGAACCTGCCTAAGAGACGAGCAGACAGGAGGCTTCAGGTAGCAAGCTGGTTGTTTTTGGTTAGCAGTAACCAACAGCAACAAAGCCATTAAAGCATGAAGCTTTCTGTTTTCTCTCCACTTTTATCGTCAGTGTTGTTGTTTGTTTTTTGGCCATCAGTCTGTAGCCAATAAAGGAACAAAGAAGCAGTGGAAAAATATTTGGTTCACATTTTCTCAACTGAATTTGTCCTTGAACTGATCACATGTTTTCTACCAAGCTGTGGTCACAATACAGCAGGCGGAACAGGGCTGTCAAACGTATGTTTTTATTGGACCACTTGGGCAGCATTGAGTCAGTATTGAATCATTGAGCTTTTTATCTTATACTCTGTTTATCTAGAATAAGCTCCCAGAAAACTATAAAAGTTCTAAAACCCTAAATAACTTTAAATCCAAATTAAAAAGTGTTTGTTTATAATAGACTTCGACCGAGCGATCTAAACATTATTAATTAAGTTTACGGTCAAATATTTCTTTCATTTGTTATTGCAAATTTTATGTATGTTTTTTTAATTCTAATTATTTAATATTAATAATTTTTACTATTTTACTTACTTCTTTTACCTTTATCCCATTGCAATATTCTTAGCTTTTTCAGTTTTCCCTCATATAGAGCACTTTGAATTGTCTTGCTACTTAAAAATATGCAAAATAAAAAATTTCCAGTG
>NW_015150498.1:2021130-2023917 GCF_000732505.1 Cyprinodon variegatus | reverse complement strand
AGACAAAGAGAGAGCTAACGAGGGAATTGACAACAGGTGCAGGCAGGACAGAGAAGCAGAGCAAGGGAGGACACAAGAGGGCAGCAGAGGACAACAAAATGGAAAACCAAGAAAAACAGGAACAAACAGACCAAGACTCTGACATAACATATATATATTTATATATATATATATGTATGTATATATATAAATGCAGTATGTGCCTATGTGTAGCAGGTCTTTGAACATGTAACGTACAATCTCTCCTGTTTTGTTTTCACATTTATTTTAGAGTTTTAAACCAATTGAATTTTTTTGTAGAAACGATCTCTAGCGAAGCAAATTTTATTTTAATATTTCTACTATTATTAATTTTATATTTGCACTGAAACCTTGTTCTTTGTTTTTTTCCTCTAAGCTGCGCATGCCCGTTCGGCTTCCATGGCACGTTTTGCGAAGTCAACGTGGACGACTGCGAGGATCACGGATGTGACAACGGGGCCACCTGTGTTGATGGAGTCGGCAACTATACGTGCCTGTGTCCTCCCAACTTCAGAGGTACAGCTCAGCCCGGTCGGATCTACAGTCAGACACAGAGATGATCCAAGATTTAGGAAAACAGAAACTCTGCTCATTGCTTTATGAAAACCGTGTTTCTTTCGTCTTGTTTTGAGGTCTGTTCTGCGAGGAGGAGGATGATGTTTGCTCTCCAGGTAGAAATCCTTGTCAGCATCAGTCCACCTGCGTCAGCAGCCCGTCAGGCCCCAGGTAAAAGCACAGACACACACACACACACATCACACACACACACACACCTTCATCACTGCCAGAATAGGCAAAGTCTCAGATTCAAACTTAGATCAAAGATTGAACATATACTATAATGTGCTGGATTTTGATTTTGAGACCCTAAAATGATGAAGAGTGGCAGGTGATGATGATGATGATGATGATGCTAGTGTGTGTTTTGTGCTGCAGGTGTGTTTGCATCCCTGGGTGGGTGGGACCGGACTGCAGTATAGACTACAATGAGTGCGTGGATCACCGCTGTCAGAACGCGGCTCAGTGTGTCGACCATCTGGACGGCTATAGCTGTGTCTGCCCACTGGGATTCAGGTACTGTACTGGGTGAACTGGGAACTCCTGGAAATGGACTATCCAAAATTCTGCCCTGAAGAAACGTTTTTTGGTTATTTTCATATTATGTAGGAGTCTATGATTCTAGGGGTCGGTCTTTGACAGGTGCTGACATAGACAGGTTTCAGATATTACAGGCTAACGATGGAACCAAACGACCCATTCATCGGTTACCATTTGCATGTTTTCAAGCGATACAAGGCTTTGACTATATAAGACTCAAACTCAAACTCACTGCGGATCCAGACATTTGAATTGAGAAAGCTTCCTGTAGAGGTAGCGAAACGTCTTCAAATCAATTTGATACATACGGTTTCTGAAATGTTTTGCGTCTGACACCTTTTGCATAATTAAATGGTAAAAACTTTGCTCATAATCCTATTGTACACAATCAGATATACCTGATAACAGCCAGTTGAAGACTACACAAAAAATAATCTTGACTTATCGCATAGTAATAAATTATTAATATCAAAAATGTATTTCTGTTTTTTCTTTTTACATATTTTGTTTAAAGGGCAAATAAGGACTTCAAACCAAAAAAAAGTAATTTTCTGTTTTGTTTTATTCTTGGATCGGGCTTTAAAGGGTTAATCACTTGTTTTATTATTTTAAGTCTAATCATTTTTAAAAAAAATTTCAAAATTACTACATGTGTCATATGTAACTGATATTCCTGCCGACATCTACAGAACGCCAGTGTGGTACAATCAAACTCTCATCTAACTTGAAGATCTTCAATAAAGCTGTTTTACCCGATTAATGGGGAGAGGTTCTCAAACATCCCCTCTTCTTCATAACAGCCTTATTTTCACTGTAACAATTATCTTTCTGTTATATCTTGACTCCTCAGTGGTGAGTTTTGTGAGAAGAGAGATGTTCAGCAGACGCCCTGCCAGCTGGCCAAGTGTCAGAACGGCGCCTCCTGTGACGAAAAACTGGGAACTGCGGTCTGTCAGTGTCTGCCCGGCTTTGAGGGCCAAAGTTGCGAGAAGTTGGTTAGCGTCAACTTCGTCGACAGAGATTCTTATGTCCAGCTTCAAGATGTGAAAAACTGGCCTCAGTCTAACATCACATTGCAGGTGAGAAGAAGAAGCAGGGATTCTGTTTGTGGAGACTCACGACTATAACCATCAAGCATAGCGGGGTCTCTCACACGCACCCATTGGTCTGTCTCCTTCGTTTCTTTTAGGTTTCGACTGCAGAAGATAACGGCATCTTGCTCTATAATGGGGACCGTGAGCCAATCGCTGTGGAGCTCCATCAGGGTCACGTTCGGGTCACCTATGACCCCGGGAACAAGCCTGCCACAGTCATCTATAGGTAAATACAACACACAAAAAAGAGCCAGAACCCCACCCTGAGCAGCAATTTACAGGAAAGGTGTATTTAGGGTGTGATCGTCAAAGGTTAGCACATTTTAAAACATGCAGAGGAAATATTTAAATAAAGCTCAAAGGGATTTGCACATGCAATTAATCAGGCAGCACGTGCAAACCTTTTTTTAAATTCATGTAAAAAAAACATTAATCAATGCGCGGATAAAATTCAAATGACTAAACCGTGCCTCCTGCTACCGTTCAGTTCAACCATCTCGGCCTGATCAGCCCTTATCTGTCTGTTTTGCCTGTCATTATTATACCATTCACATTAAACCTTTTTAGAATACCT
>NW_015150498.1:2017726-2020655 GCF_000732505.1 Cyprinodon variegatus | reverse complement strand
CGTCATATGCTTCGTTGATCTGATTGGTTTATTTGGCCCGTCTATCACCAACATAGGCCAATCAGCTAACCAGTATTTTCGCCCCTTCCCTAAATTACTTCTACGGAAGGTTTCCAGATGGATATGCGGAGCAAATTCATCTGGCGGAGTCAGGTTACGTAGCTTAGGCAGCTCAAGGGACTTTCTCATCTCAATTCATGCCCTGAATTAGACAAGAATCTCCTGGAGCTTGGGTGTGATTGTTAAGCAGAATTGAGGGTGTTTTCCTACAGTCCACCCTGTGATCTGCAAATGTTCCTGTGCTGCTGTTTCTGGACACGAGGCTCCAGCTCACCTTGGTTATATTGAACCTGGTGTAGCATCTTCTAATCATCAAAGATGGCGTCAACTTTGCCAGGGTTCCTCTGCTGACTGAACCACTTAAGAACCCAGGCGTCTGCTTCTCATCACCTTTTGTTCAAGGTGTGAAATTTTAAATGATCTGATTTAGGATTTGGTTCCAAAGCGCATCAAGGAGATGATGAGGAGTCCTGCTGACACCGTTGGGTGTCAGGAGGACAGTTCTCTTCCTGTCACGAGGGTTCAGCTGAATGTCGTACTTCCTGTCCTCACCAGAAGTCAGCTGTCATCAGGTTTCTGCTGGACGCCTCAACTAAAGAATGCCAACTAGAGCTCTGGGCCAAACTGAGACGCTAAATGTTCAGTGCCTAAAGCTGGGCTTACACTGTACGATTTTTTTACCTTTTTGAGGCCAATTTCCAGTCGTGCGAGAATTTTTTTGATCAGCCTGAGTTTCAGGCTTATTTTAGTATACAGGGGATAAAGAGGGGCAATCAGCCTCTCAGGAACACCTCCCAATCAGGAATCTGATCTGAATTTGAAATTCAGTCGATCCTCATAAGGTGTTTGTGAGCAAATCCTGCTGTTTTGGTCCTTGGTGGACGCCGCTGCTGAACTCAAACTCAACCCCAGTTTCATCTTCTTGTGGAAGTGGACAACCATAGAGCTAAAAGCTACAGTGTGTAATAGGGCTGGACGATATAGAAAAAAAGCTTATCGATAAAAAAAAAAAAGCATATTGATCAATATCGATAATTATTGAAAAGATTTGAAACCATATTTTATGTGCAGCTCTGCCTGGACATTTTATGATATTGATAAATGATTTAACTTTAATAAAGAACACAAACACAGACTTCCAATTAAATCTTTATTTAACCAACTTTTTTAGCCATAACAGAATTGTTTTAAAGAAAAATAACTTAAGAGACCTGAGTTATGTTATTAAATACTGACAGCGCTGTGTTTGAAAAAAACTTTTGGTCCGGAATTTCGTATCGTGGATCCAGAGTGGCGAGCCGCAGTTTGAACCCAGGTTTTTCAACAACAGACAACGGCAGCATATCCTTTGCTATGAAGCATGTTACAGCATTAGTAATATCCTTGTGCCGCTTGGACGCTTTGTCGTATTTATCACAAACCAGGAAGCCCGATTTAGCTTGGTCGGCTGCTTTGTTTTGGCAGAAATTCCCGAAGATTCCTCGAAGGATGATGCAGAGCCACGCCGGGGCCTACACAGCTCGTACAATGATAAAATAAGTTGGTTGTGTTATCAGACTTCGTTTTCACTAGTTCCCTAAACATTTTACAGATGACTCTGGTTTGTTTTTTGTCCGACTTGCCATAACCGAAATACTGCCAGACTGCCGAACTACAAAAACCCTTCTTTGGAACAATTTCCTCCGCCTCTCCTTGCTGCGACGTCTTCATGTGCTCTGTGTTGTGGTTTGAGAGGGCGGCGCTTTGTGACGGCGTGTCTGGGTCCACGATTGCGATTGGTTGGGAGGAAGCAGTGACTAGCATTAATCTACATGCTAGGCTACAATGAGAAGGAAGGAAAACTGCGTTTCTTTATCGAACTTTTAACGACCCTATTTTTTTCTATTGCGCCACACGTCTATCGATCGATATATATCGGTATTGAATTATCGCCCAGCCCGCTCCTATGTGATTATCAATAGCGTTTTCTAAGGCAACACAAAAATAAAGGCTGAGACTTGCAGTTCATAGATAATAACTAACATGATTATGTATAATATTTCACATCTTTGCATTTATTGCATTTTGTAGGTTTAACCTCAACAACAGTTGAGAGGAAAAGATCAGATATTTTTGTCTTCATTAGATCACTTTAAACTTTACGTGCAGGTTTGTGAGCATGCTTTCATTTTATATAGGCTAAAGGTAAAGATTTTGGGCGTCACTTTGGATCATGTGGAGTCACTTTGTGCTTGATCCCCTTTTTTCTGTGGCTTTGGAGCATGGATTCTAGAGCTCTGAATGCTAAATAAAGGAACCTGACTGAAATTTGGTCGTTTCATTCAACAGAGGGGACATCTACAGTAATTCCCCCCATTCAGCTGCTTGTTGATTTAAAGTATTAGTTTGACAGTCTCAAACTCCTGGACTTAAAGCTTTACCAACTTCTCAGATGGCTGCAGTTCAGTTTGTGTTGATGCTTTTGTTTGATTGAAGCTCAGAGAAAATATTGTTGGAGATTGGGCTCAAAAAAAAAAATCACAGTTGTTGTGGTTTGATTAAAATAGCAGATTCTGTCAAAAGAGACTTGAGGTAAAGAGGCCACTCAACCAGGTGCTGAGAGCCTTAATGCTCAGTTGGTTTATTGTTGAGGAGGATGTGACTCATCCAGCTGGCACCGTCTCACACTCATAAAGGCCAAATTTCTAAGGATACAGAATGGATTCTGTGAAAACAGCTTCAAAGATAAAACCTGCTTTGTTAAACTTTCCTTCAAATCACTTTAGGACATTAACACTTGTGCTGTTGTACACTTTCGAAAGGTTTTTCATTTAGAATCGCACAGTTAAAGAAAAACCTCGCCACTGAACGAGGCTGATTGTTTCTGCTA
>NW_015150498.1:2012763-2015366 GCF_000732505.1 Cyprinodon variegatus | reverse complement strand
AATGTTAGAGATTGAACTAACAGATTCTGCAGAATAGGAGAATAGAGATAGAATGAAGCAGAATGATGAAATGTGGTCCCTATGTCCTCCAGATGTCTAAACCTATAGCAGCATAACTATAGGTTTGCATGCGTAAATTAAAGGGATTTGCACATGCAATTAATCAGGCAGCACGTGCAAACCTTTTTTTAAATTCATGTAAAAAAAACATTAATCAATGCGCGGATAAAATTCAAATGACTAAACCGTGCCTCCTGCTACCGTTCAGTTCAACCATCTCGGCCTGATCAGCCATTATCCGTCTGTTTTGCCTGTCATTATTATACCATTCACATTAAACCTTTTTAGAATACCTTTATTCTGGTGGAATTATCAGGTTCTCTAGTAGATGCTTAACAGCAGATTGGCCAGTGTCGGTTGTTGTGCTCAGGGGCAGCTATCATTGCTAATTGAGATCAGATTTGAGCATGATGGTGAACTCTAAGGTCTCCAGTTTGTCACCTCTGAGCTTCCGTAGAGCAAAGATGGCTGCCTCTGTAAACGTCAGACCCGCTCCTATGTAATTATAAATAGCATTTTCTAAGGCAACACAAAAATAAAGGCTGAGACTTGCAGTTCATAGATAATAACTAACATGATTATGTATAATATTTCACATCTTTGCATTTATTGCATTTTGTAGGTTTAACCTCAACAACAGTTGAGAGGAAAAGATCAGATATTTTTGTCTTCATTAGATCACTTTAAACTTTACGTGCAGGTTTGTGAGCATGCTTTCATTTTATATAGGCTAAAGGTAAAGATTTTGGGCGTCACTTTGGATCATGTGGAGTCACTTTGTGCTTGATCCCCTTTTTTCTGTGGCTTTGGAGCATGGATTCTAGAGCTCTGAATGCTAAATAAAGGAACCTGACTGAAATTTGGTCGTTTCATTCAACAGAGGGGACATCTACAGTAATTCCCCCCATTCAGCTGCTTGTTGATTTAAAGTATTAGTTTGACAGTCTCAAACTCCTGGACTTAAAGCTTTACCAACTTCTCAGATGGCTGCAGTTCAGTTTGTGTTGATGCTTTTGTTTGATTGAAGCTCAGAGAAAATATTGTTGGAGATTGGGCTCAAAAAAAAAAATCACAGTTGTTGTGGTTTGATTAAAATAGCAGATTCTGTCAAAAGAGACTTGAGGTAAAGAGGCCACTCAACCAGGTGCTGAGAGCCTTAATGCTCAGTTGGTTTATTGTTGAGGAGGATGTGACTCATCCAGCTGGCACCGTCTCACACTCATAAAGGCCAAATTTCTAAGGATACAGAATGGATTCTGTGAAAACAGCTTCAAAGATAAAACCTGCTTTGTTAAACTTTCCTTCAAATCACTTTAGGACATTAACACTTGTGCTGTTGTACACTTTCGAAAGGTTTTTCATTTAGAATCGCACAGTTAAAGAAAAACCTCGCCACTGAACGAGGCTGATTGTTTCTGCTATCTACTGAGAGCTTTTCACCTTTTAGACAGAAATGCTGTTTTTTTCCTAGCCCTCTTTTTATGAAGGTTTCATAAAGTGAAATCTTGCACAATCTAAACTTGTCTCTAATTTCTTGTTCGTTTTTCCCCAGCTTCTGTGTCTCATTTCAGCCAAACTGATTGTGAGGAATTTGCACAAACAAAGCCTGAAAATCGCTGAATATTTTCAAAAATGGTCTTAACCCTTCATAGGGCACTTAGTGAAATACTTTGAAAATCAACATTTCAAGCCAACAGTGTTATTGGAATCCATGACAAGACCTTATTACCATTGTAACATTCAAAAAATATGGATATTTTTAGGGCAAAAGTGAATTTCAATATAATCACAAGAAATGCCAACTTGTCTAAATATATTTAAAAAAACAAAACAAAAGTGCTTCTATAAGAAATTCACGAAAAACACTCTGAGAGGGAAAGAAAAATTTTTTTTGGTCCAATATGACCTTAGAGCAGGGATCTTCAACGTTTTCAAAGCCAAGGACTCCCAAACTGATTGCGAGATGGAGCGGGGACCCCCTAATTATATAATATTGTATGAAATTGTGTTATATCAAACTGGTCCTATAGTCACTCTATTAAAGATGGAGTCATGTAACGAAAGTAATTTCTCCCTGGGATTATTAAAGTATTTCTGATTCCTGGTTGATGGAACAGGTGTGGTGAATGAAACGGTGCCCAGGTTTGAAAGAGCTCCTGTGTGTCGCTGAATGTGTGCATTAATGACTAAAAAAAATCTTCTGCCTCCATTTATCTGTTTACTACAGTGTGTTGAATTCATGTTAATGTGTATTTAAAGAAATTTTAATTAGTGCAAAAAATTGCAGGAGGGAATATAAAAAAAAGTAATCAACCAAGACTTTCGCGACCCCCTTGCAGTACCTCCGCCGACCCCCTAGGGGTCGCGGACCCCCTGTTGAAGACCTCTGCCTTAGAGGCATTAAAGGAATAGTACACCCAAAACATGATTAGCCTTCATTTTCTACTCACCCCCATGCTGAATAACACTCTGGAGTACTTTTTTGATATCACAAATGCATCTGGAGATCTGGGAGGCTTCTTGCTGTCTGCTGACATTCAAAT
>NW_015150498.1:2009910-2011948 GCF_000732505.1 Cyprinodon variegatus | reverse complement strand
ATCAAAAAAGTACTCCAGAGTGTTGTTCAGCATGGGGGTGAGTAGAAAATGAAGGCTAATCATGTTTTGGGTGTACTATTCCTTTAATGCTGATATTGGCACATACATTTATTAGTTTATAAATCTAAATATAATTGTTAACCAGGCTTATTAACCTTTTTACTTAACTTTTAAATTTTTCAATTAGCTCTGTACCCCATTTTTTTTACTTGTTTCTTTCAACTTAATTTTACAGTAGGTAATATATCATTCAGGGGTCAAAAGCAATTGATCAAAAAATGGTAACTTGGCCTATAAAGGGTTAATTTATTTTTCAATAAATTTGAAAGGATAAATTGGGCCCAGAAACAAAGGGTCAACAAAACAGACTTCAATTCAGGGACTAACACAAAGAACTGAAGCACAAACTGACGTCCCAAACAGGCCATGAGGGGAAACTTAAACAGTGGCTGATCAGACCACTGTTGACACACAAGGAGGGGTAACTGTCTATCAAACTAACATACATATAAACTTTATTAACAGACAAATACTGACACAACGTTTATACAAAAGGACAACATTTCACACAACTATCCAAAACAAATCTCAACAAATGATGAACAAATGTCCCCTCTCATTACAACGAATGGTGTGACCGGCTGAGGAGGCTGCATTGACCATATAAAGAGAAGAAAGCTGGAGTTCATTGTTATTTTCCAGGAGCAGCTCCAGAGGAAACATGCAACTTTAAGAAAAAGAAATTAATCCATTGCATTTGAACCTAAATTTAGCAAACTGTCAAATAAAGTTATCTAAATGTGTGCACAGCAAACAGACAATTAAAAAGTCAGGCTAATGGAAATATGAATTGAAATCTATTTCTAATCTTAAAATGAAAAATATAAACGTCCTCAGCCTTAGAGTGTGTTACATCAGGCTGTCACATTTAAACAGTCTGTGTTCCCAACACTGTATCCTCCCAGGATTTCTGCCCTGCTTTAGGCCAGCATACTGACAAGGCCAAAGGAGGAAAGGAGGCCTAATGATGCAGACTTTCCATGTCCGTCTGTCTGAAAAACACCTGCAGTTGTTAAGAAATGTCAGATGAATTTTCTTCCTTTTGTGTTTGCCAGTATAGAGCATGTTTTGTCAATAGAATAAAAAATAAAAAAAAATTTGAAAACCAAAAGAAAAATAAAATGCAATGAAGAAATGAGCATTTGAATTTTTAGAGTAACTGCTTTTTTTCAGATTCTGTTTTAGCACTTTATTAACACTAATTTCTTTAAAAGATTTAAGATGATCAAATTTTATTTTTTATAATGTTTTTTTTTCCCATTGTGTATTGTCAACATTATGGTAATGTTTTCTTTTTCAGAGTGATTTGTATGAATTGCATTTTATAAAACTCAATCTGAAAAAAGAAAAAGTGAAAGTTGAAAAGATTTATAATTAAAAAATCTGATAAAAAATATTATTTCGATAAATTTAAACATGAAAAAAAATATTAGAAAAACAATAAACTACTACTTAAAAAAACAAACAAAAAAAAACAATAAACTTTGGGGGGGAATCAAAAGCTTTGACTGAGAGATTTCTCAGCTCTGTCAAAGATAGAAAACGTCCTAGCTCAATCTCATCAGTAATTTTCTTCACCTTTATTTATTAATCACTTATTTTTGAAAGTATTTATTTATGTACATTTTATAATATTAAATATAATATAATATAATATTGCTAACCAAACAATGGGTAGAAGGTGACCCGCTAAGACACACACCTTCATCATTGGCATAATGAGGCAGAAATGCAGCACTGGAAAAAATCGAAATCTAGATAAGTCATTTTTTCTTTAAATAAGTGCATTTGTTCTTGAATTGATGAGGTAAAAGAGACCTTTTACCAATGGAACAAGACAATATAGATTTAAAATAGTAAAACACAATTATATTGTCTTATTTCAAGTGCATATTATCTAATTAGCTTATTTTAAGAGTAAAATTACTCATTCCATTGGCAAACTATCTCATTTACTTACTTAAAATAAGGATAAATA
>NW_015150498.1:2007433-2009658 GCF_000732505.1 Cyprinodon variegatus | reverse complement strand
ATAGATAGATAGATAGATAGATAGATAGATAGATAGATAGATAGATAGATAGATAGATAGATAGATAGATAGATAGATAGATAGATATTACCTACTGCCTTAGGTAATTTCAAATGCAAACCTTTTCAAAGTGGAATAAAGTCCTATTTCCTCATTCATCAGAGCCAGTAAAGCGTCAGTCATTGATAACCAGCATCTAGTGTGTGTAGTGCTTATAAAATTTGTATAAGCACTACACACACTAGATAGATAGATAGATAGATATCTAGATAGATATTTATATCTATATGTCCACAGTCCACTGGATCTCCCCATAAAGCCCAGCATGCCGTCTTACTAACCAGCAGTCTACAGACTGACCAACTTCATCTATCTCCACTCCGCCACCAGTTTCAGGCCTGGGGGGGAAACAGCCTATTCTTTGCTCCTGTTCATGCATATCAATCGAAATTCACCGCTATGTTTCCTGCCAAGGACTGAGCACCAAAGACTAAAGCAATTGTATTAATAAAATTCTCTAACTGTCTTTTCTTTCAATGTGAGTTTCAGATTGAAATAGTGAGCAATTGTCTTACCTGTTCAGGGGTAAAGCATCATCTACCAAAAAGCCTCTGAGCCACTTTGCTCCCCTGAGTCTGTATCAGTGCTGAAGAGCTTGGCCAATGTTTTGCTTATCTTTGTTTTTTTTTTTGTTTGTTTCTTTTTTAGCTGGAATCTGTGAAATCAAAATCTTTGACAGAAAGATTTCTCAGCTCTGTCAGTTTCTCTACATAAGCCTGAATCCTTTAAACTGTCGATTTTACTGAGGTTTTGACATTTAAAGAGCAACAACATCAACCGCAAAAGCCATAAAAAAGGGTCCGATATCTTCTTGTTAACGAAGCGCACCTTTATCGTTTGTATGATTGCATTACTTGTACATAAACAGATAAATGCTTCCTCCTGTGTGCAGTGCTGAGACGGTGAACGATGGGCTTTTCCACACGGTTGAGCTGGTGACCTTTAATCAGATGGTGAACTTATCTGTGGATGGAGGAGAGCCAACGACTCTGGACAGCCATGGCCGCGGCCTGCCAGTGACAGGAGAGACCCCTCTGTATGTGGGAGGTAGGAGTGATGGACGGACCTCAGACTTGAACAACTCGGCTAAATTCATTACAGATCCACAAGTAGAGCCACTTTGGTATGTCTGCCCAGGTATGCCTATGGAGGTTATACCGACTTCTCGAGGACTCTCCTATCAGACCATCAACACGTCCAGCTTCCAGGGCTGCATCAGGAACCTCTACATAAACCACGAGCTGCAGGATTTCACCCGCAGCCAAATGAAGCCAGGCGTGGTACCAGGCTGCCAACCCTGCCGAGAACTTTACTGCCTGCATGGCATATGCCAACCCAACAGTGCTCAGGTAGCAACACACTGCAGAACCGGAGTTCCTCACGAACAATAACATTATTCTGAACCACACGTTAGATTGAACTAAAATATTATGTTTACTTTCCAGGGCCCCCAGTGTCAGTGCCAGGCGGGGTGGACGGGACAGCACTGCGACCAGCCAATCACTGTGGGCCTTAGCGGGGTGGATGTCGTCACCATGGCCAACGGCATCAACCCATGTGAGGGCAACAAGTGAGTATAACATTTTTTTCAGATGCCATTATACTCGATCAACAAATAAAACCCATTTCAGGATAGTTAAATGGGCTAATGCTTTTATCTTTGTCCACCTCCAGGTGTGTGAAGGGTGAATGCATGGTGTTGGATGCTCAAACCTATCGCTGTGAATGTGAGAAAGGATACAGAGGAGCGCTGTGTAACCTCCAGGAGGAGCCAGCAGGTTCGTGTCAGAGGCTGCAGTGTCTACACGGTCAGTGTCAGAAGACAGGGGATGAAGAGCGCTGCATCTGCGATCAGGGATACTCTGGAGAAAGCTGCAATACAAGTGACGGTAAATTATGAATTACATGCAAGGCGGTACTCTGGATTACTGTTTCTAGTTGGTTTTGAACCATCCTGACTCATTCAGATAATATAATTGCTGATTCTTATTATCAAAATAGCGTTAGACATTTTGACAGATTTCTATGCTGGACCCTAAACTTTCCTCTGTATCTGCCTGGAAGTTATAGGGATCCAAAAATCACTGAATGGTGCTCTAAATGTTATAATTTTCACATTAAATTAAGAATTGCTGTGTTTAATATGTAAGAACTCATAATTATTT
>NW_015150498.1:1992048-2006221 GCF_000732505.1 Cyprinodon variegatus | reverse complement strand
TCCAGAGTGTTGTTCAGCATGGGGGTGAGTAAAAAATGAAGGCTAATCATGTTTTGGGTGTACTATTCCTTTAATATATTTTTCACCCATAAAGGTTGAAATCTTTTCAAATCATATGATAATGAATGACTGTTTAAAGGGACATTGAAGTATTGTTCAGTTGTTTTAACACATGATTTTAATATATCTGAGATTTTTTTTTTTATCCTGATGCTAAACGTAAACAGCCTCATTCAGAAACTGGAGCTCTTTCTCCTTTTGGTCCTCCTCGTCTTCATCACCTCTAATTATTTCATCAACTTACAACCAATCATGGATCCCTTTAGCTGATCTCATCCTTTTGAGCTTTAGTCTACTGCAGACACTTTTCTTCCAGTATTTTCTGACTTTTTTATTGTCAGAATTCTGAGATTAATGTCAGAATTCTGACATTTTTCCCATGTTAAACTGAAATAAAATTTAAAAATCAGTTAACTTTATTTTTTTTTTCCCAGTGGCCCTAATCCTCTTCCGTATGATTGTGCTTTTATGAAAAACATTCCAAACATTTAGTCACTGTTTGTAGTTGGAGTGGCCACTCTATTAACATGGTTTTGTGTTTCTCTGTGCCTTGAAGCCCGTTTGGACCTGATCTTAACCGTAATGGCGTTCTCTCATCTGCAGAGACCCCATGCAGAGGTGAGCCGGTCAGAGACTACCACCGGCTGCAGCGAGGCTCCGTTCTCTGCCAGACATCAAAACCTTTCTCCTGGGTGGAGTGTCAGGGTCACTGCCGAGCCGAGACCGCCGCCTCCTGCTGCGCCCCTCTGAGGGTCCGGCGGCGGCGTCTTACCTTCGAATGTGACGACGGGACCTCAGTTACGCAGGATGTAGAAAAGCCTGTGGAATGTGGCTGCAAGGAGTGTGTGTAGCTCTGTGGGAGGGAGGTGCACACATTTAGATGCACACCGTGTGAAGTCCAGCCCCCAAACCCAGCTCCAGACGTACACTCGCTGTAGGATTCTACCATGCATTTTGGGTGTTTGTTTTTTTTCGTGTGTTTGCACACAAAGGCATTTTTGTAACATAAGACATTTTCTCATCAACCGGTCGACCTCATCCTCATGCTCCTCTTCCTCACCTGCTGTATCAGAACCCGTGTTCTGACTCCCAAACCGTCACACATTATTAATTTACGTGAGTGAGCCCAAGTCCTGCTCCCCATCCAGGAAACCAAAACCTGATTAGACTGGTTTTTTTACCGCTGCTGTCCAGGATCTGTAATCTGTCATCGTTTACTGCTGTCTCCTGCATTCTCTCCATATTTTCTCTGCAGCATGGAAGTAAGCATCAAGTGTCCAGCTCATTATCCTTCAAGATGTGAGTGAATATGCTAACCAGCGCCAGGTTTCCTGTGGTGTCACACATTTTCTAAAAAATGGTGCACCTCATGTTACACTGTGACTGAATTCCTGGCGTATGTCCGGCGTTATATGGTGATATTAGCAAAAAGTCAGGCGGACAGAATGCTATGTGGGCGAAATCAGACGTGTTACCCAGAGACGTTTTCCAACATCTGTCTTCTGATGTTCTTTCTTGTGAAGCTGCAGACGATGATGTGAAGACATAGTGGCGTTAAAACACTCCTCCTGTAAGTCTAGAGCTTGTCTTCCAAAGCGACGCGTTCTGCTCCAGTCTCGCTCAATCAGAAACAAACGGAATCGAAGTAAAATTTCCTCACAGTAGTGAGGAGAGATAATCTCCCAGGGGAGAAACATCACACTAAGCTGAACTAATTACACCATTTTTTTTTTTTCTTTAATGGCCTACCTTACAGTAAAAATAAACATGTTTACAGCCGGGTAAAAAAAACGATAATTATTTTGTCCTTGTAAAGCAGCAAAAAAAGGAGCTAGATTCTTAATTGACTTACCTTAATGAGCCATAATGCATTCAAAATTCACCTAAGATGATATTGGCCACATGCTGACCTTGAAGACGGTGACTTCGTCCATCTTAATTATACATTTACTCTTTTAGGATAGAGCTTCTGCTGCTTGAGTGCACCCTACAGTGATTTCCAAGGTCATACGTTGGACCTTTTACAAGGAGAATGGTTAGACAGATACACTTTTCCTCCCAAAAGCTACGTAACATTGTGCCATCATGTATATTACTGAATACTTGGTTGTTTGTGTAATAGCTTAAGTGAGTGCTCACTCAATACATCATGACGTTAGCTGTTCTTCATCAGGGCCCATTAAAAGGTTTGGCTTCTAAAAGTTGTGCTGTATGACGCCAATTTCTCTTTAAGAGTTATATTTAAAGAAAGCATTCCAAGGAGTTTTCATACTGCTGTGAACCTTGATTATTTACATTAGGAGCAGAGGTATAGGCAGGCCTAATGTATGAGTGGGAGCTTTAGCTATGAAACAGGATTTAAATTGAATAACTTTTAAGAAAGACAAGATAACTAGGTTGACATTTTTAGTAGTTTTATTGTGGGGTCTCAGATCTTAGGAATAAACTTATCAGGCTTTAGGTCTCAGGAAAACAAATAAGTTTATTGTTAAAGTATGTGATAAACAAACCAAGCAGGTATTTAAGTTTAACAAAGCTAAGTTTTTATTTTGGTTTCATAGAAAGATTTCTTCAAATGATGGCAGACAAACGTTTCCCTCTTTTCCAGGGAATCCTTTGTGGACAAAGCAAATTGTTCAGGCCTGAACAGCAAAGGTGGACGGCAGTGGCAGAAATTGGCATTAAAAATTTACATGTTCTGTGATTTAAAATAAGGTTTGGGATGTTTTGGGAATTTAAAGTCGTAAGGAAATCATATTTAAATGTCAAATTATTCTGGCTTAAACGTGTATATAAATGTACTCTTTATCGGACCATATTGTCCCAAATTTAGAAAATTTCTATTTTAAAAAATATTTCTAAAATCGATGCTTTTTCTTTCTTATACAGGCCAGTTAGTTATACGTCAGCTTGTACACCTAAATTCGACCAATCATATATCAATGGTCACCTGTCAATCAAATGTTTTCGGTTATAGCATCTTGTTTCATATGTCGCAGCTAATATACGCAACGGTTGAAATAAGAAATCAGAATAATTTACTTTATCGTTGAGTTCCGTCCCAGTGTTCATGGGGATGGATGTCTGTGTCTTCAGCAGGCGTAGAGCTAACAGAACTGGCAGCGTTGCGAGGCGAGGGCTCAAACATGTACGGCTGGAAGCCTTCTACACCAAACCAAGCTTCTGCCGCCCTGGCGTCCTCTTCCACAACATCTTCGTCCCCGCTTTCCTCCTCTAAATAAAAAATGGATGACGGAGGAGACTCATCCACGACCTCCGACACTAAACTCTCCTCCTCTTGCATGTTTCCGCTGTCCATAGCGTTCCTTGACAGCGTCGTTGCTAAGTCACCAATTTAGTGCTACTTGGTCCCAATGGAATTTCCCATTGGGACCCTGCTAGCGCTAAGTTGCTAACTGGTTAGCAAGATGCCTCAAAGAAACCGGCCACAACCAAACTTGCTTGCAAACCTTCCGCCACAACAATCCCGCCCCCTTGATAATCAACCAATCACATTCACTTTATTATAATAATTACTTGTGTAAAGTCCTGCTCCACTCGGGAGAATTCAGAAATGCAAAAGTTGGAACGGCCGCTTCCCTACGACTTTAAGAATTCCTTTAACTTAACAAAAGTGCTTCTTCCTTTTCCTGAAACCTCAGACCAGATACGTTTATCCCCAAGAACTGAGATCTGACTTCTTTCCTGAGACCTGAGAACTTTTCCTTCTGAGAATGGAAAACTTTTTACTTCTAAGAGATGAACTTTTCTCTGAGCTTTGAAAGCATTTCTCCTAAAAGTTTTTCTTAAGAGCTTAGAAGTTTTCTCCTGGGACTTGACGTAGTTTTCCCTACGTCTGATAAATGGTTTTCCTCAGACTTGAGACCCTAAACATTTTTCTGAATCCTTACAAATTTTCTAAGATGTCAGACCTGACAACCTTTTATCTGAGAGCTGAGACCTTTTTTTCCTGATATTTGAAGTTGTACTAAACTGTACACCATAATAAACCTCTCTAAGCTCATATTTATACGCCGATAAAAACAGAACAACATAGTTTCCTGATCAGATGTTCCTGAAAACTCCAATCTACCTAAAAATCAAGTATAGTTTCCAAATTGTATTTGGAAGACATCCTTAAGACGAAAACAGACTTATTCCATAGTTATTTTATTTTATTTCCACTTGTGTTTTCCTTCACTGAATAACTCCACTACAATTTAAAGCAGTTTTTTCTTATCGTTTCAGTGTGAGATTTTGCTAGAGCAGCTTCCAGCTTAATTAACCTTTACCAGAGGGCCAGGAAAAGTGTTTTCTTCATAACAGCAGGAGAGAAAGAGGGCAATAAACCTATAATCCTGGTGAATGTATAAGAATAATGAAACAAGTGTGTAAATACATCAGATCTTCCTGTTTGCTGTGATTCTTCCAGGAACAACATGCAGCTCATCATTCAGAGCTTCGCCGTAAACCAGCGTCTCATTTGTTTTCTTCCTCCAACGTGCGAGTAAAGCCTGTGAACGATCATGCCAATGCCACATCGAACTGTAGCTTTTCTATACGTAATGTTGTGGTATTTATATGGATGTCAATCTAAAGAGAGTAAAATGAAGGTTTCATTTGTTTTTTTGTTTTGTTTTTTTAATCCCTGATTATGAACTTAAACTAATGTTAGTATTTGTGAGAAAACTGTAGTACTTGTACACAGAGTAACACCCTAACAGATTGTGATGTCGTTATAAGCTTCTTTATAGGCTTTTTCTATTGTGAAGGAAACGTTGGGGGCATCTGTACCTTAACCCTGAGAGTCTCTTCTGATGGTTACTGTTTCATATTTATTTGAATAAAGAGTCGATTATCCTTTTTTTTTTTTGCTTGTCTATCTTTTTTCATAATGACCTTGAGGTTTCTTGTTACTCTTGACCTTTGACCTCTCTGGATCCAGGCTATGCTGCAGGTGGATTGAGGCAAAGATGGATCTCAGGAACATGAAATATTCTTTTTTATGTTAAATTTCCATAGATTTCCTGTCTAATTTTTTCAGTTTCATCCTTATTTTTCGTCTTTTGTTTCTAAAATGAAAAAGTTGCTCCTGGATCTTCATCAGATGGACGGACAAACACCAGGAATGCGAATTTATAATAATTATATGGCTCATTTTTTTTATACATGAAAAGACTTTACATTAAATTACTTTACAAACTTTCCGGAACGGTGTAGGAACCATGAGAGTGAGGTGGGAAGAACAAGTGAAAGGGGGATGAGAAAGGGGTGTAGATGGAGGAGGCTGAGAGACATGTGTGATGCTGATCAAACACAGAAAGGAAGGATGGCTGGAGAAGAGAAGAGAGAGAATAAGGGGGGGTTCATGCTGGGAGGAGAAGGAAGAGGTGGGGGTAGCTCTCTGAGGCTGAAGCTGTTTAATGAAACAGTGATTTATGCATCCCTCCATAACCATAAAAGATAAAATATACCCCCACCGGCCGTGGCTTTCCTCCCCCACATGCACAGATTCAGAGGCACCGTCCAGCTGGCTCTCCACTGAAAGCTGCTGCATCCTTCCATCACCCCACCTCCACCTCTGCAAACCTTCCTCCACTGCCTTTCCTCCCCCCCTCCTCTCTTCCGTCTCTCAGAGCTTTAAAGGAGGATAAATTCATGACAGCGTCACCGACCCAACCCCCCGATTTTAATAAAGCCTCTACATCTCAGCGAGACGATCCGCCGCACACAAAGAACCTAATTCAAACATAAATACATCATCTGCTTCGCCCCCAGTCAGATGTCATTCTACAGGAGAGTTTTGAAAAGCAAATTAAACTCTATTTATCTTCTACTGATGTACAGGAGTAGTTTTGACAAGTCAAGGAGATCCTGCGCTAACAGTGAATACATTGAAGCATATGTGAAAATAGTTCTATACTGCTGCCGCCTCAAAGAGCAAATGAGTCCAGGGAGCTTTAAGTTAAAAAAAATCAAGCTGTCTTCATCACCTCTTAATGTATGCTCACACATACTGTGTTAATGTAAGCCAAACACCTCCCCAATTTAGCCTTCAGGTTTCTGCTGGGGTGGAAAATTCTGCTGCGTCGGCTGAGATGAAAAAAAAAAAAAAAAACTCCCTAACATAAGTTTAAAACATTTAATCTCCAGAACACAAAGAGATGGCTTGCTGAACAGATGAGGACCTGATTTTACAGAATCCCTGCTTTTTTAAATTCCCTTTTTAGATGCGATTTGTGCTCTTGGTGCAGGCATGTCCAAAGTCAGTCCTCGAGGGCTGCCGTCCGACAGGTTTTCATTGTTTCTCAGCTTCAGCACAGCTGATCCCCATGACCTTCGGTTCAGCAGAAGCCTGTTAGTTAACAATGGAAATCCTCCCTTAAGAAGGCCTGTTTTAAGGGCCTGTCACACCTTGACATTTTAGCCAATGTTTGCCTAGCCTCGTGAGACCATCCTGATCTCGCGAGCTTTCAAGGTTTCACTCGCAGATCAGTCTGGCTACTTTCCGTTAAAGAAAATTTGGAGCCGTTCACCAAACCAACGTCCAATCAGCGTCGGCTTTGAGGCGGGTTGAGGTGTGACGCAACGAGAAGCGCAACAGTTCAGTCTAAAGAACATGGCGGCTTCAGCCGATGAAACTAGCGTTAGCGTGGCTATCGAGCAAGTTTTATCGGAATTACAGAGTATTTCTTCACTGAAAGAAGAGCAAAACACTGCTCTGGAGGCTTTTCTCAGAGGAAAAGATGTTTTTGCTCTTCTCCCGACTGGTTTCGGCAAGAGTAGCCTGGCTTGTGGTTGCGTTTTCGTCGTCGCTCTGTTAGTACGTCATATGCTTCGTTGATCTGATTGGTTTATTTAGACCATCTATCACCAACATAGGCCAATCAGCTAACCAGTATTTTCGCCCCTTCCCAAAATTACTTCAACGGAAGGTTTCCAGATGGATATGCGGAGCAAATCCATCTGGCGGAGTCAGGTTAATGTTTGCCTAACGTAAGAAAAATCTGGCAAAAACACTGGCATACGTTGAATAAGTTCTTGGTATGTTTTGTATAAGTTATTAGCACGCTGAAGCACACTGACACACGTCAACATACATACGTCGAGAAATTTTGACCATGCATAAAATTTCCCAGCGTATGCTACATGTTGGCCATAAGTTACAGGTAAGTTATCTGATTGCTTACATATGTTAATTGTAAATTACTCATAAGTCGTGGCGTCTAGCTTATCCAAACTATATGAGTAATTTGTGCATAACTCATGCGTCAAGAACTTCTCTCCAATGCATATCAACGTATCTGACGTGTTCCAGACTTCCAGCTTCTGTTTAATGGCGTATTGGCAGCATTTTGGTATAAAGGGGGTTCTTTGGACGAAACCGTCAGCTCTCCTCCAGACTTCATCTGGGGAGTGGTGGCCTAGTGGTTAGGGCATAGAGCTTGGAATCCTGAGGTTTTGAGTTCGAGCCCCACTCCCACAGACTGCCACTCTGGGTCCTTGAGCAAGACCCTTAAGCCCGCTGCTCCCCAAGGGGATGGGTTATATGCAGATAATTCATTTTGTTGCTCTGTACTTGTGACAGTGGAATGACAATAAAGTTGATTTCTATTCTATCATAAGGTAAGCGAGAAGGTGAGTGTCATGGAACTTCCCTGCATTCACGGCCATGACCAACAAACTTCCTAGCAGACATAACTCTGAATCTGCTGCAACTGAAAACCATGTTTCTTTTTCTTTTTCTTTATTTATTTTTTTTTGGGTGGGCGGTAAACAGCAGCGAGGTTAATAACACCATCAAAGAAATTTGATGGTGGTATTAACGGCTCAGCTGAGAAACCTGAAAACCTGTCGGACAATACCAAGGTATGACAGGTGCCCTAAGTGGTTCTGACTTGGCACCATTGTGGGACTATAGATCTGCGCTTCCCTGCTAAAACAGAAGGCCAAGGTTTAAAAAAAGTTTTAAATATACATTTAACATCATAGCTTCACTAGTTTATCTATCATTTTCGTTTATCATAATGGCATCAAGGTTTCACAAAATTTGCTTTTTTACTGTTTAATTTTAACGTTTTTTTAATATAAAAAGGTATAAAAATGCTTTCTTTTTGGTTTTATCAAAAGTAGAATAAAATTTTGCATTCAATTTTCTGCTTTTTCTGTTCAGCAAAAAACAATCCAGTTTAGACTGAATTTGTCAAAATCTTTTGGATTTTTACAACAAACAAATCTGCAGTTCAGATTCCATAAAACCTGTGAAATAAATCTTTATCTTAGCACACATAGAAGCAAATGCCATTTTAACTGTCATCATCTGCTAACTATTAGCCAGCTAGATCATCTTTGTTGAGATTTTTTCTTTTCTGAATTGGGAGAAGGAATTTCAACAACACTGGCGAAGTTGGATTTCACCGTGAAACATTAAGTACAATATCGAATATGGCTTCTCCGCATAAGAATAAAGTGGAGGATATAAACTATTAGCAAACATAGTCTTCTGAAAACCCAGATTTCAACATGTTACTTTTGTGTCTTTATAATTTTGTATTGAATTTCCCGTAATTGGAATTGAAGTCAGTCTATAATCTCAGCTTGATTTCAACCTGCTGCTGTTTCCTCTATCTGCTGGATAACCTGAAATACTCTTCTATTTTTGGCACTAGTGGTTATTATTCTTTAGCACTTGTGAAAATTATCAACCAGAGAGAGAGAGAGGAAGACATGCAGCAAAGGTCAATGGCTGGAGCTCAATCCAAATAACTAGAATTGCTAAGGAGGCTTAAGCCTCATCAGAAATGCATCACCACCATAATAGGTGCTATCCAAATAGTGCTGGCAGTAAGGAAGGAGCTAAGCCAAGGAAACAGGATGCTTCCTTGTGCAAATGCAGTTAGCATAGGGACCTCCTGATATCTCTAGTTGCCGCTAGGAACTATACGGTTGCCCATAACCCTTTGCGTGACGGACCGTCCAGGCACAACAATCCTCACAGAGTGTAAAAAATACATTATTTTTTGACTTGTACTGTGTGTTACGCACACACACACATACCCGTATACTCTTACATTTTTTATGGGGCTTATAAAGAACAGCTTCAGCCGTTCATTACATTTGGATAAGTTTTGTTTTTTATTTTCCCGGGAAGATTGTACTGTGCTAATAGGACCAGCATCATTAATGTCTCCCGCATAATGACGTCTGTCCAGATTCAGCAGACCAGTTCGGAGCTCCTTTCCTACTCACCCTAGGATTTCAGTTTTGAGGTACAGAATCAGAATCAGACATTTTTTAATAATCCCAGAGGGAAATTACAGACCCAACCAGACATTCTCTTAGACAACCAATTTAAAGCTTTCTTCTGTTTTTATGATTGAGGTCAAAACTGATGAGAATGTGACCTTAAGTTTCTTTATGTAGAACAGAGCAATGCTATGCTGGCCCCACTGCCTCTATGCTGCATCTGTTGGTTACATTAAATTCAATCAGTTTATTTATTTAGCACCAATTCACTTCACCAGATCATACAGCCAAAGTGATCCAAAGTAACTAAGGTAAACAAATTGACTGCATTGACTCGTCAACTCAAAGGCAAAACTCACACTAAGCATGCTTGTAGCGACAGTGGAGAGGAAAAACAGGAAGAAACCTCCAGCAGGACCAGGCTCTGTGTGAGCGGACATCTGCAGAGGACCGACTGGGGTTCAAGGAGACAGAAGCAGACATAGAAAAACAAGCAGAGATACAACTGTAAACCAACAGAAATGGTTGACAAGCACCTCTGAGTGCTTCTACCTTAGACATAGCCTGAATAAAAGCTACAAAGCTTCAAAGCAATTCAGATATAATTGCTTTAAAATATCATGAGTGATCAAAGCTTTTCAGTTGTGGTACGGAAAGTAAAGAAGACTTCCTGTTGGTCTCATTAAGGGAAGGTGGCTTTAAAACCGGGGTTGGCAAACAAGAAGCTTGAACCAAAATAACTGACCAGTGTGATATACCTCTGTTGTTTTAGAGATTAACAGTAAGAAAGGAAAACTTCTGAAAAATAAACAACTGAATTGTAGGCATGTTGTAGTTTTTTTTGCAGAAGTCTGCGTATGAAGATAAATATGGAATCGCATAATCTAAGATATTATTATTTTAAAAGCAGGAAAAAAAACTGACTGTTTTCTAAAACAAGATGATAACACCATGAAAATCTCCTTCACACAAAGCCAGAGAAGCTGGATTTTTCTAAAATATTTTCTTTTTCTTTATTCACCGCACTGTTAATTCATTTACATTATTTTAATCTAACACCTACTGCTTTCAGCTTCTTTTCTCTGCTTTTTGTTCCTGATTAGAGTGAGTAATAAAACAGGCCTTGCATGTTGTTCCACCTAATACCAGCAGGTGGCAGTAAGCTACTCCAGCTCCAGGGTTTCTAATGCTGATTTCAACCTCTTCACTTTATTTATTCTATATTGCCCTTCATCTACTCTCCTCTTTCTCTTTTTTCACATCCTCCTGAACCCCTTGTTGATTCATCTTGTTTGTCTTTTTATCAAAGCTCTCTCTTCTTCTTTTTCTTCTTTAATGTTTCTCTCATTTTCATTTTAATCATATCTTTTATCTTTTTTATTATTATTATATTTTACTTTGCTTATTTAATGTTCTCTTTCATTTCTCTTCATTTTTTTTAATCTGCTTTCCTTCTCAGCTTGCCTTTTTTTCAGGTTTTCTCTATTTCATTTTCTTTGCTTCCGTCTTTGTATTTTGCTTTAACATCTTTTTTTTCTTCTCCTCTTGTTTCAGCAGCTCTTCTCAGAGTGGATCTCTGGCAAAGGGAGCACCAGGGCATTTTCCCACAGACGGATTACATTTAGAATATAGAGATTAACACAATACCTCATAGAGATAATCAAAAAAATCCACTTAGGATTCTCCTCAGGTGAAATTCGGCCTGTGTTGAAATTTGACTAAGAAGGAAAAACGTGGTAAACATCAACCTATAAGCCTAAAATAGGATGACTTTTTATGTAGTTGCTCAAACTTGCGTTGATAGTTTCTGCAACAGATTCAGCAATTTGGTTGCATTAAGAAAAACTTGAAGGGAATCTGTTTGTGTTCCCAGCACATTTGCAAAGGTTCCCGTACAGATCTTCTTCTGCAAGTTTGTAAAGAATAACGGGAGATCTTAAAAGCTTAAATGACACAAACACATTATTACCTTATTAACACATTATTAACTGCAGGAAATCTCAAAGCAGATCTCTGGATCTATCTCCACTTTTTTATCAATTAGTTTTTATTTCCATGTCAGGTTGCAGGCTCTTACCTATGGAGTTCAGTTTGTTCTGTTATTGTTGAAAGTAAAGACCACATTTTGTAAATGAATATTTAAAAGAAAAATGTAATCCAGAAATGAAGCTTTGAAAGACTTAATTTAAAAATTCTGTTTTGTTGGTTTTTAATCTGTTCTTATTTTATATATTTTAACCTTTTGTTTTTATTTCTCCCATTCAGATGAAGTCTTACAGATTTCATTCTTTTCAAACTAAATTTTATAAACCTCTATGGGTGAGCTTTCCTCTGGTTTAAGGATAGAAAACGTATTTCTATCAGCTGGATTTGGGGAACATTTTCATTTTTTTAACGTGAGCGTTTTTATTGGGTTGTGATGTGAAGAGAATGTGACCTTTAAAACTCAATTTGAAAAGAGAGAAAGTTGAAAATAAAAATTGGAAATAAAAAAATGGAAATACGGTAACACGTAAAGAAGTTTGTCAAAAGTTTCTTTTCTGGATTGCATAACAAAACAAACAATAACAAAACAAAATTCACTCCATGCTTATTTTCTGCAGACTAAGGTTAAACATGGCTGCTTCTCTGATCGATGCCCCAATCCTATCAGTTTCGGTAGATTGTTGTTATAACCTGGAAAGACTTACACAGAGAAAAGAAGCAATTGGAAAGATTTTATTGACATGAATGAAATACATTTTTTGGCACTCAGTCCCGGCAGAAGACATGATGCGGTGAGCTCATAGCCTGGTGAGACCATCCTGATCTCGCGAGCTTTCAAGATTTCACTCGCTAATCAGTCTGGAGACTCTCCGTTAAAGAAAATTTGGAGCCGTTCACCAAACGAACGTCCAATCAGCGTTGGCTTTGAGGCGGGTTGAGGTGTGACGCAACGAGAAGCGCGACAGTTCAGTCTAAAGAACATGGCGGCTTCAGCCGATGAAACTAGCGTTAGCGTGGCTATCGAGCAAGTTTTATCGGAATTACAGAGTATTTCTTCACTGAAAGAAGAGCAAAACACTGCTCTGGAGGCTTTTCTCAGAGGAAAAGATGTTTTTGCTCTTCTCCCGACTGGTTTCGGCAAGAGTAGCCTGGCTTGTGGTTGTGTTTTCGTCGTCGCTCTGTTAGTACGTCATATGCTTCTTTGATCTGATTGGTTTATTTGGCCCGTCTATCACCAACATAGGCCAATCAGCTAACCAGTATTTTCACCCCTTCCCAAAATGACTTCAACTGAAGGTTTCCAGATGGATATGCGGAGCAAATCCATCTGGCTGAGTCAGGTTAGTGAGCTCACATGAGCTTGGATCAATAATTTAGGAGGAGAATTACAGCAGTCTTCCCCTTGGGAACTGCCCCCAGTGGAGGAAGGCAGAGGATGAATGGGTCTAAGAGTAGCCTAAAGGCAGCAGTGTGTTGCTGTTAGCTTGTCGCAGATATTTTTGATTTATGCCCAATATTGAAGCGTGGTCTGCACTATGTTATTCCACACCACAACGCAAAAAGGCCAATCAGGAACTAGCTGTGGGTCTAGACACGGCTGAGGCGGTGAGGAAGTGGGGGCAAGTTTTTTCGACAATGGAGGGCCATGAGTGCGAAAAAGAGCGGAGATCCTGGTGGAAAAACGGTCCCAGCACACCTCACTCTTCTAGCGGGTCCAACTTCAACAGTCGTTTTCCACAATGGCGGTCATACAAACAAAACAAACCGGTTATTTACCAAACAGGAAATACTCATAGTGTAGAGCGGATGTAGGTTTGACCAATCAGAGGCCTCCAGTCTGCAGCACTGTCTGTGGTCACCTATAATTTTGGTGCAGCAGAGTGTCTGCGGAAGGGGCGGTCGCACGTTTGTATTCACTGCAACACACACAGACAACCTGGCTTCTGAGTATAAACCAGCCTTAAGAGTGACGGATGTTGACTTAGACGTTTCTTCCTGGGTCTGAGGTGATTTCATCCTGCAGAGACTCAAACAGACAAAGAAAATGTGGTTAGAAAAGTTTATTTGTTGCAAATGAACAGTTCTTTGGCACCGTGGACCTGCGGGAGACTTGATGCTGTTTGATGAACAAATTGCATGAATAGCTTAGGAGGTTTATGGTATCTTGCTCCAGGTGGGAAAGCCATAGGATAGTGGGAACCTATTAAAAACCTCTGACCGCCATCAGTATGCAATGTAGGTGAAGAGAATGCAGGTGAAGCGTCTTTCCCAAAGACACAACAGCACTGAAACCTGGAGCCGGGGCTCGAACCGACAACCCTCAGGGCAAACTCCTTCATTGGACGCCACTGTCAGATTAGCATCCGTGAGTGAGAGTTTACCACCAGGAGTTAAGTTTGTAGCTCCACCTTTGAAATGTAATTGCACTCCACACTTTTCAGGTCTTTATTCAAAGAAAATATATATTCCTAAAACCATTTTCCCCAAACATTACAATCATGCACTATTTAAAATTATCTGGTATTTAAGGATTAACAGTTTTTCTTTAAGGAACAATATATTTCCATTAATAGAATATCTGTAATAACATTGTTCCATCGTCGATCTGACCTCCACACTGACCAGGTCCACTTGAGAACACCTTCGATTCTCTCCTGCTCCAGCATCTCCATGGTACGGACTCAGTGAAACTGAGCTAACAGTGTTAGCCTTAGGGTTCAGGTCCTCAAAGCAAACTGTTCTGCACACCCATCAATGCAAATATCATCACTAATACATCTTAAAGGAATAGTACAACCAAAACATGATTAGCCTTCATTTTCTACTCACCCCCATGCTGAACAACACTCTGGAGTACTTTTTTGATATCTCAATGCATCTG
>NW_015150498.1:1986297-1990309 GCF_000732505.1 Cyprinodon variegatus | reverse complement strand
TAAAATGAAGGGTAAACATGCTTGATTTAAGACATTTTTACTTATTTCTAGACCATTTTTGCAGTGTGCACACTGCAAAAAAATCTAAATCTAGATAAGTAATTTTTTCTTAAAATAAGTGCATTTGTTCTTGGATTGAAGAGGTAAAAGAGACATTTTGCCAGTGGAACAAGACAATTTACACTTAAAATAAGAAAACACAATTGCATTGTCTCATTTCAAGTGCATTTTTATCTAATTATCTTATTTTAAGAGTAAAATTACTCATTCCATTGGCAAACTATCTCATTAACCTACTCAGATTAAGGGTGAATACACTTAATTTAAGACATTTTTACTTATTTCTAGATTGTTTTTGCAGTGCATGGCCTGTTGGGTGATATAAATTAAAGGAATAAACCAAAGTGGTAGAAAAGACTCCAACCGGTCTGTGATCCACTGCTGAGGAGCTGATAAGAACATCTCAGTTTCTAATTATGGAATCAAAAAGAAATAGGAAAAATAGGACAGGTCAAAAACAATATGAAGCTAAAGGTTTGTTAATTTTTGAAACTCTGGGCCCCGGTGGGCTGCAGGGGCCAGAAAAAAAAAAGCTATGATTCATCCCAGCCTCCTACCATCCTGTCTTCCCTCTGCTAATATAACCAAACGCTTCTGTCTTCATTTAGATTTATTTGTTAAACTGCATTTATATCTCCTCTTCTGTTCATTCTTCCTTTATATTTTTCATCTTTTCTGTCACCTGTTGTTTCCATATCTTCCTCTCTCTCACATGCAGGCCTCCTCTCTCCTTTTTCTTCTTTGTTTTCTTATTTCCTGCGTTACTCTAGTTGTTCTTTGATTTTCTTTAATCTCCCTTCCTTCCTCATCCTTCTGGCCCCACACTTCCAGTCGTTCCTCCTGTTATTACCTCCTACGCTCATCTCATCTCACGTTATCTCTGTATTTTGTACCCTTCCCCCTCTCCTGTGGTTTACTTTCTGTTTACTTCTCTCTTATTTTGTTTCCACTTCTTTTTTGCTTGCTGCCCTCTTATTTCCCCCGTTTGTTTTTTTTATTTCTGTTCCCTTTCTTCTGTTTCTTTCTCTCCTTTTCTTGATTTTTTTTCTCTCCACTTCTTATATTTTTGATTTTATACTGCTCACTTTATGTTTCTTTTCAATGATTACATCTTATTGCATCTTCTCTCCCTCCTCATCACCAAACCTGTCATATATTCCTCCTCTTCCCTCAGATGTACTATTTATTTTTGCACACAGATACTTTTTTCCCCCTGATTTCTTCTGTTTTTCTTTTTTCAATTTAAAACATTGTTAAAAATATCGGTATAAAATAATGCTTGTAGATTTTTATTCAATTTTCTCATCAGCTCTAATCTATACCCTTTTTTTCCTTTCTTTAAGATATATATAGTCTATATATCGTCCAGATATTTTATGCATTCAGTTATTTCTTTGTAATAATGTTCCACATTATTCACCTCTTCTCTCTTTCTTTTATATTAAATCTGTATCTTGAAATCATTATTTTATCTCTTTTCTTCAATTCTCCTTGGATTTTATAATCATTCTTCATTGAGTTGCTTTTAATTGCATCTTTTCTTCCAATTTGCTAAATAACAAACTTTCATTATCAATCCTTTTAATCTTTTATCTGCCTCCTTTATTTCTTTTCTTTGTCTCCACAAGCTCGTCTTTGTCACCTTCTCCCCCACTCACACTCACTCGCGGTGCGTCTCCTCATCCTCTTCTTCGCTGTGATGCTCTTCTAGCTGTGGAGCAGATGCCATTTTATTAGTATGATTATACTTAGCGGTCTCTAGGTGCTCGTTGGATCTCATGTAGAACCTCTAGAGGCCCCTGTGTGGCTAAAACACACACACTCAGGCCCCCGGCTCCTGTGCTGCCACTATACCTTTAAGATAGTGTTAATGCTGGAGGAAAGTAGAAGGAAAAACGAGGACAAAAAGGACAAGAGGGTGGAGGGAAAAATTAAGAAAATTAGGAGGAGAATGGGAGGAGAAGAAACGGATGGGAAAGAGGTTGGCCATTAAGGGGGACGACAAAAAGCGACGGGGGAAGAGGGATGGAAGTGCCAGAGGCAAACTGAAATTTTCAGACAGCTTTTAAAAGAAGGTAAAACTTCCAAGGTGACCCGGCAGGATTTGCTAAAGCAGGAGAAGGGTGTGAGGGAAACAGGTTTTCCATCAGTCTGCTACAGAAAACTGGTTCAATCACCTTTTATTAGATTTCTGGTTTTTTTTGGTGCTATCAAGCTTTAATGAGGCGCGTCTGGAAGAAGTCTGGGGTTTTTTTTCAGGCTGCGGACCAGCAGAGCCGCTCTGTTCTGTTCTGGACGCGCAGGAAGCTCAGCAGTGATTATTTATATGGGGCCAACAAAAACATCCGTTTAAACTCTATGGGGTGAGAAAACGGCCAAATAAAAACTGTCAGAATTTGATCATCTAAATCAATAAAATAGATGAATTTTAAGAAAAGAATCAGAAATTTACAAGAAGAAATCATGAATGCATAATTATTAATAAAATTTCTAAGTACGAATAAGAAATTTGAAAAGTATAAACGACACATTTTAAAAAGAAAACCAGATTTATAATTACAAATCAAAATTTAAATACAAATCACTAATTTTCAAGGCATTATTATAAATCGTCGTGTTCTTTTCACTATTCCCAGGATCAACACAGATCTTGGCAAAACATCATTTTCCTATGCAGCACAATATTCAAAACTCCCTGCAATTACGGACTCTTATTCCGCTACAGCACTTTAAATCACTATTGAAAACCACTTGCACAGAGAATTGTAACTGTTATTCTAGAGTCTAGTTTATGATCGATTTTATTATGTTGTTTTTATGTGTTTTTATATGTCTTACTGTACTGCTGCCTCTTGGCCAGGTCTCCCTCCAAAAAGAGATTTTATCTCAAGGGACTTCCTGGTAAAATAAAGGTTAAATAAAAAATAAAAATTGGCAAGATCAAATCATAAATCTACAAAAACAAATTAAAAATATTAAAGAACAAACCAAAAATTTATAAGAATAAATCAAATTGACAAATACTAATCACAAACTTTTAATGAAGATACAGAAATGTTTGCGTTGGGGGGCGTGGGGTTGGGTCAGGGGCAAAGTGCATGATGACTCAGATCAAATCCTGGCCTGTTGACCTTCACCGCATGTCTTCCTCTTCTCTGAAATCCCATTTCTTGTCCGAATAGTTTTAAAAATAATACAACAAGAAAAATAGAGCCTAACAGTAATCTGAGATATTTGAGTTTTAGAAATATAGGATTACGAACATGTGTTGAAAATTGGGAACAAATAGAAATCGTAAATCTAATAATGAATTCCATTTAAAAACGTATATGTCTATTTTTATGTTGTTATTGACAGCTATCTTACTCCATTAAACCTTTATTGTGTGAACTTATCAATACAGACATAAATCAATATTAGTTTTGTTACATAAATATGACTTAATAGGCTGTTTCCACGTTGCGTCACACAGCAGATGGAGGGCAGGAAGTAAAGCAGCTGAGTTTAAATAAATATCCTTATTTTGTGCTGTTTACACCTGCCTTAATAATTTGAACAGATAAAAGGCAAAAGTATATTTATGGAGTGCCAAAGGTTTCTGTTTGTTAAATAAAGTATGAAAAACTGATGAAAAAATTAGAATTTGAAATTGCACCTCTGCAGGTAAATCGAAATTAGCCCGACATGCATGTTAGCTTAAGATGTTTGCAGCTGCAGGAATCAGAGGTTGGATGAGGGATGGTCGGTCCTACTGAAGAAAAGGAACAATGAGGGAAAAACGTTGCAAGGAATAAAGTGATTGTGGTGTTTTTCTTTTTTATTGTTTGATTAATATTGATTGGTTGATTTTTTTTTTATGTGGAAATGTATTTTAATAATCATGTTGTCATAAATATACCAGATTTAGAAAAATGTTAATTTCCATCTGTAGTTCAATCTGAAAAACTCACAC
>NW_015150498.1:1982475-1984565 GCF_000732505.1 Cyprinodon variegatus | reverse complement strand
TCTGTCTGTTAGTTTGATTCATGGTTCATGTCCTGGATCCTGGCAGCCAGTGGAAAGAGGTTTTTGTGTTTGTCTCGTCTCCTGATCCACCACTGTTCCTCCTCCGCGGAGTCCTCTGGGTTTTTGGCTCTATATGTGGGGAGGTTCAGTTTTTATCCAGTAAGCCTGGCTCCAGGGAGGAGACCAGTTTAAAGTTCCTGCATCAAGTTCTGGTTCCACGTCCTGTCTCGGCTACCCTCTGCACCTGATCCTGTCTGCTCCTGTGTGTGACCACCTGGTCATGCTTCCAGTCCCAGTCAGACTCAAAACCTGCCTGGGAGCCTGTGGATGCCTGGAAGTCTGGATCCTGCCACCTGTATGTTGTAGATCTCTGACCAGGATCGGCTTCCAGCATGTCCTCTGGGACTGCAGCACTTGCGGACATTCTTGGACTGGACTGTTAAACCAGAATGTCTGTGATTGGGCGGTGCCCCGCCCCCCATCCTGCAGTGTCCGCGAGCCACAGCTCCACTTTAGTTTTTGTTTCGTTAATAAACGTTTTGAACTTTCCTACTGACTGTCTCTCCTTGAATGCTGGGTCCATCTGTCCTCGGTTCATGACTTATTTTAAATGAGGGACTGTAGATCAAATTCCTCTACCTCCAGAAACACAACACATCTGCTCAGCAGCGCCAGTTGTTTGTTGGCTTTGCACTTTATAGAATTTTTGGTATGTAATGTGAAGCAAAGCAGCAACGTTTTTTTGTGATAAAATAAATCTCGCTGCCAACAGTGTGTTTTTTATCAAGGCATTTGTAAGAACTGTCTCTATAATGTGCAAAAACTGCAGCATTGTCTGCATAAATAATCCATTTAAGCTCAAGGCAAACACCTTTATTCTTTCTCTATTCTTAGATCCTGCAGTATTTCTTAGTTCAACCTCTAACTTTATGTTTTCTGCTTTTTCTCTTTAAAGTAGCTTCATCTGCTGTGTTCCTGATTGGCTGTGACTCCATGGAGAGAAACAACAGCTGGGAGGCTGCCATCAACTCCTACTATTATAGTTGATAGAGTCGGGTTTGTTTTTCAGTGCTTTGACCTGTTTCTTTCCTAGAAATAGCTATGGGCTCCGCTTTAATTGTCTAACTATGTGCTTCGATCCCTTTGACATTGAAACTAGTTCAGAGCTTATCTGATTCACTGGATTTATCTACGTTCTACATTTTCTACGTTCCTCTCATACGTCTGCTTCTGACTCCTTGAACCCCAGTTGGCCGCTCACACTGGTTCTGGTTCTGCTAAAGGTTTCTTTCGGTATAAAGGGAGTGTTTCCTCTCTACAGTCGCTGCATGCATGCTCTGTGTGAGGGATTTCTGTAGAGTCAACAACAAAATGAACACATAGACTTCCAGCTAACAGACCGTGTCCTGTCTGAACCCCTAAAGGAATCTAGGTGACTCTAATCAATTAGAAGATGATGTCAGACCTGCACAAAACAATCTTTTCGTTTTTTCTTTTTGTAATATTTACTATGAACAACTTATAGATCTACTGAGATGTTATTAGGGTTGGGAATTGATAAGGTTTTTCACGATTCCGATTCTCTTATCGATTCTGTGAAACAGTGATCTTGGTAAGTGCACGGTGACATTCGTCTACCTTCGCCTGGGACATTCTATTTCTGCCTGCCTTGGCAGAAACAGAAGGCAGTGAACGGAAGCTGAAGCCTCTGAGCCAGCCATGCTACCCGTCTCGTTACAGTCGTCTAAATCTAATGGAGAAGGCGTCCGTTTAATAAAAAAGCATTACTGGACAATTTCAGGAAATAAACTCATCTCCCCCTGATTTAAATAAACAAGTGTTACCTTTCTCTCGCTTCTTGAACTACGGAGCAAATTCGTAGTATGTTTCGTTACATCCATTGCAATAGCTAGAATCCAGCTAGAATTCCAGCTACCAGTAGTTCTAATTAAACATGCTAGCAATGAAGGGCTGGATTAACGAAAACAGCACACTCCCTTAATAACCCCAAAGAGAGGAAGGTTTATTTCCAGAAATGTTATATGATTCACTAGGAACCACATTTAGCCTCGTGAGACCATCCTGATCTC
>NW_015150498.1:1977692-1979834 GCF_000732505.1 Cyprinodon variegatus | reverse complement strand
TAGAGGACCGATTCAGCAGGCTTTACAGAATGAACCCCAGAGGTCCAGGAGAATGTGAGTTAGATGTAAGAGTGTTGGTACCTAAGAGACGTCGAGCTGGAGAGCGAAGCAGGCAGGTTATGCTGAAGGAGAGCTGCGGCACACAGGTAAGACTTTTCCATGAAGGCTGGAGATGGACTGAATTTCACTGGTTGTCTGAAACAATAACAGAGTCATAAGAAGGCAAATTTCAACCAGAAAGATTCCTGGTTCAGGTCTTTGGCTGGAATACCATCATCCATTTTATACAAGGTCGTCATCTTGATTGAGAAATATTCTCAGGTGTGCAGCAGCACAGGTCGCCCTAAACACCTGCAAAGATCCTCTCTGTGACAGGAAGCTCACTCACACCAGAGAAACACCAAAACCCCAGAGATCCTAACAGGAATGATAACTAAAAACCCTTTTTTTTTACTAAAATAAATATATAAGGCATGATTTCTTTAATTCTTCTTCAAATAGAAAAGAAACTGTTTCTATAGCTCTTTTCAAAGACAAATTACTTTATAACAAGGATTTAAAAGTAGAGACTTTTTGTAAAGTAGGTTAAGAAATGTGACTTGGTGGAGCCACCCTCCAGCACACCTCCGCTCCTGTACTGGTGCTTCTTTTAAACCACTAAATGCAGCTCAGACAGGCCTGGGGAGAAAAACCGTATGGGGCTGCTGCTGAGTCTTAATTGAATAAGCTGATGTGGTTCCATTAATCAGTAATGGGGAGCCTTGCTGAGCCCAGCCACCACACGCCGCAGCGGGGGACGCTTCAGATGGAGCCCCTGACATTTTCACAGGACTCAGTGTGCAGATGAAGAGCAGACGGAGAGCAGGAAAATGTGCGCTTGTGTCTAAGGAGTAAAGGTCGGCATGAGCAGAATATCTTATATCAGATGTTTCTGCTTGTACGTTTCTTCAGGGCAAATTTCAATCATGCTTTGAGAGGCTGCAGTGTTGCACTTTTTCATAACTTAAAAACAGTCGAAATTAAATAGTTTGAGGAAAGCTAACATCTGAGACAAATTTCAATGATAAAAAAATATCAAACTTCTGTTTATGTATCTGCAGAAAGTCTTCTAAAACAAAGAAACCAGCTGAAAGCATCCCTGCTGTTATCAGAATCAATATCAGCTGGTTTCGCATTAACTGATGGCCTCCTGGAAGGGATTCTCATCACTAATGCACTCTGCTAAAAAAAAAAAAAAAACAGAAAAGAGCTTCAGAAAGATCCGGAAACATGAGGTAAAGTTTTTGTCATGGAAGCGATTCACTCATTGCACAAGACTCCACTGCTGAAGGAAAAACATGAAGAAAAACATTCAAATATTTCTGCAGAAGACTTAAGTATGGGGGGACTTTTCTTCGAGATTTTGTAAATGGAAAGCAATCCAGAAAAGAAACTTAAATTCTAAATTAAAGCAGCTATATATAAATAATTAGTGTAACTTTTCTGTTTTCTCAGAATTTTTTTTAAACATTTGATCAAATTTTTGTTTTCAATCTTTACTTATTTTTTTTTATTTTCAAATTTCTCTATTTCAACTTCAGTTTTACGAATTGCATTCTTTTCAAATCGTGTTTTACATTCATTTCACTTCCAGTCCAGTAAAAACACTCAATGTTGACCCATTGTGTTTTTTTTCCAAAGTCAAACAAACCCGCCCCTAGAAGGGAGGAGAATGTAATCTGTAAAATGCATAACAAAAAGTAAGCGATTTATAAAAATGTGTAAAACAAAAAACAGCTAAGAAATATCAGAAAATATGTTTGTTGGTTGTGTTACGTCCACCAGGCTGGTTTGGTGGGGGTAACATTAAAGGAGACCACACAAGGACTTTCTTTAAAGTAAAAATCGAATTTATTAAACTATACTAAAGAAACATTACCTGAACAGGGATAAATAAAACGGGGAACAGAAAATGGCTCACTGCAAAACCAATAACTAAACAGAAATAAGCAAATGCAACCAAACCTAACAAAACCCAACCATAGGACAGGATACAAACCAAACCAAGCCAAACGGGGTTCTGAGGAGGTAAGAGAGAGAAGCCTCCTGTCTGCTGCTGGCTTAAAGAGTTCCTCTGCTGTTTCACTCTCCGAGGCAGGTGTG
>NW_015150498.1:1975171-1977271 GCF_000732505.1 Cyprinodon variegatus | reverse complement strand
CCCCATAATCACAGCTCTATGGAGCAGCATCAGACTCATATTCTGACTAGAACTGAGTAGGACTACGTCAGGCTAGTGTTCTGCTTCCTAAATGCACAAATATGCATCATCACAGATCCTTCCTTCCAGCAGCTGTAACCATCTCTGCTCCAAACAAGCTCAACACGGTTTTACATGCATGATGCTGCACAGCTTATTTCCCTTATTTGTAACATCTCTGCTGCTGCTGATTTAACTGCAACTTTTTGGAAAATATTCTTTTTTATTTAACAGTCACCAATTGTACATTTGGTCAATTTTATAGCAAACTGAACAGAATCTTTAACAATTTTTTGCCGTAAATATAGTGTTTTATTCTGCTTTTATGCACTTTAAGTTATATTTTTGTGCTAATACTTACTCTTACTTATAATGAGAGAAGAACGACTCTGAATCAGGGCAACCATGGAGACAGTTAATTTAGTTTAAGGAAAAATTTATTAAAACAAAGAACAGAAAATGGAGTCCGGCACGATCTTCCTGGTGCAGCCTAGGGAAAAGATTGGGTGATGGCGAGCAACTGATCTGAGGTGGAGGGAAGGTGGAGGATGCTGAACTCACGGGGCTTGAGGTTGTTTTGAGCTTGGAAGGATTGTGTCCTGGGTCCAGGAGCAAACTGAGACTCTACCCCTCAGGTGATGGTTTGTAGGAGGGTGGACAGGCAGGTGGGCTCCTGGAGGCAAACTGGCTTGGTTGGTTGCTAGGAGGGAAAAAAACAGAGACACAGGATTAGATCTGGTTTGAATAGAAATCTAGGAGAAAGCTGGTCGTTCATATACCACGCTGGTAGCGAGAAAGAACTGACGCCCTCCTCCTGGTCCAGCTCTTTAAGTAGGCTCCAAAATTAACCGAGATGAGCTGCACCTGCCTATCACACCCTGCAGAGAAGAGAGAGACACCAGACCTGCAGGATGACATACTCAGAATGCCTGTTGCTTGGCTGTTGTAGCACCAACATTTCCCCAATGTGTAAAAATGAAAGAATTTTCTATTCTATTTTATATTGTTAGCTTACAGGTAAGACTTTCAGCATTTGCAGAAAGTCTGGACCTGAAGGAGAGTATGCTGGGNTTTAAGCCAAATTTTCCTTTTCTTCTTATTGTGAAGCTGAACAGCCTTTTAAAAATGGTTTCTTCCAATTTAGTTCCTCCTCTATGTAAGAAACATGTCTGCCATTGTTCTTGGTTGGTGTGGTCTGGTTGATGTCCTGCACAAGAAGAAAATTAAAGTTTTGTCTGCTGAAAACTCTTCAAAGCATGTGATAGCAGTAATTGTTTTCCTTTAAATGCTGGACAGAAATCTGTTTGTGTTGCAAACAAAACTAAAGTCTTTTTAGAAAATAAAAAACTCTGACCATTTAAGAAGCACAACATTGAACTAGTAAGAGAAACAAGGAAATATTTTTTAATTATACCTCATAATTAATTTTTAATTGGCTTTTTTTATACATTCATTTTCTGTGTGTAGACTGTGAGTTGGCTGCAATCTAGCTCAGTCGACACACAGACAAAATTTAGTTTCATTTCTGCTCCCAAAGACTAAAGGAGAACATAATTGTTTCTGTAATGACCTTATGGTGGCAGCAAATTGATTAACTAAGCTTTAGATACAGAAGTATGAAGCGCACAGGGCTTTTAGAGGGTTGTGCTGTTGCTATGCAGCGAGGAGATTCCTGGTTTGATCTTTACGTTTCCAGGTACTCTAAGGTCAGAATGAAACTGTAAATGTGTTGACTATGATAATAAAAAACTCTTTTCTCCTGCACATAACTGACTCTGTTCTTCAGTCAGCTGATTTTTTACCACTGAGAGGAACAGACTGAAACATGATCACGATGGGCATGCTTTAGAGGTGCAGTGGTTGGCGCACACGGCCCATGTGTGGAGGCCTTTGTCTTCTGCTCGGGCGATCCGGGTTTGAATCTGGCCTGTGGTCCTTTCCCGCATGTCTCAGGACTGTACAGTAGCCAAAATAACAATCAGCAATATAACCATTTGCTGCAGTGTTCTGCTAGCCTGGGTGCCATTCCGAACTTAGTCCCGCCCACAACGTTTGAGGTAG
>NW_015150498.1:1972647-1973696 GCF_000732505.1 Cyprinodon variegatus | reverse complement strand
CATGCCCCACCTCCAAGCTCCACCCCTCTCACAGCATCTGCGCGGCTACCGCATGCGACCAGAAGCGTCCATGCAGCGTACGCGGCGTGGAGTGTGAACCGGTAAGAGCGATAACACTCACCTCCAAGCAGCTAGATATAAGATGCTGGTTATACCGAAGTTACCGTGTAAGCAGTTGTCTGCAGGGTAGTAAGGGCAGTTTCTCTTTCGCTGGTGGCTGTCGCTCCGCCATGACTTCCATGCGCGTCCTCCTGACTGCGGCAGCGGCAGGTTATGCGGTGGGATTCAGCGTGTGTGAGCTGTGATTGACACTCCATCAGACGCTCCTCTGGCTGTGATTGGTTGTTTTGTCTCGTCCCAAATTATTCTTTCCAGATTGAAATACAGGCAGTAGGCGGGACCAATTGAAGCAGTTTTTTTCACAGGTTACATATTACATGTACTGCTGTCTGGGCATAGGGACAGTTTTAGCCAATATGACAAAAAAGTGATTTTTAAAAACTTACAGACTTCAGCTTTAATGTCTCAGGACGGTGTGCGCCATCAGTGATACGGGCTGCCATGATAAAGTCGGCATCACTGTGCCGATTACAACACCTTCATTAAACCTGTGGTTCATCACTGCTCTGTGATTATCTCCAGTTTGCCACCTCTGCTGCCTGTTCATTACAGCCAATCATCACTGAGACACATGATGACATCACCCTGCGAATTTGCTCCAGTGGATGGAAACATGTCTTCTTTCTCCAGTTCACATGACATTTAGATACAAACATGGCTTTTGACTTTGCAGGATTCGCTACTCCTGCATTTAGCATCAGTAGATATTGCTTCCATTGTATTGTTTACTCTGCAGCAATTCCTCACATAAAGCATGCATGCAGCAACAGTGGAGAGAAAAAAAACCCTTTTAACAGAAAGAAGCCTCCAGCAGAACCGGGCTCAGGGTGAGCGGCCATCTGCTGAGGCTGACTGGGGTTCAAGGAGACAGAAGCAGAAGTAGAAGGAAGGGGAGGATTTAGAGAAGCAGCAAAAGGAGGGGAAGGATG
>NW_015150498.1:1968046-1970854 GCF_000732505.1 Cyprinodon variegatus | reverse complement strand
ATCTCGTTCTTTCGATCATGACCCAGAGTTCATGACCATAGATGAGGGTAGGAACGTAGATCGACCTGTAAATCAAGAGCTTTGCTTTTTGGCTCAGCTCTCTCTTCACCACGATGGACCGGTACAGCGCCCGCTTCACGGCAGACGCTGCGCCAATCCGCCTGTCGATCTCCCGCTCCCTTCGTCCCTCATTCGTGAACAAGATCCCGAGATACTTAAACTCCTCCACTTGGGGCAGGACACCCGGTTGCATACATTCTGAAAGAATATTGTTTCCTGATGGCGTATTATTTGATATATATATTTTTTTACCGTTTTTGGGTTTATTTGACTTAATTTGTTTGTAAATAAAGCCCTCTGTGTATATTTGTAATAACAATGGAAGTACTTTAGTGTGAATGTGTGCGGGGAGTAGACAATAGATGATTGGGAAGGAAAGGAAATTACAAAACGACATACTGTCAAGATAAGTGGAGGTTTTTTGAGGACCCAAATGCAGAGGTGAATTTTGTCGATTTAATCACACATCCAAGGTAACAGAGGAAAAATCCCAAAATCCAAAATACTTAGAACCAAAAAATCCAGTAAGATCAGGGTAAACACACATGGGGAGCAAGGAGCTGACGGAGCAACAGTAACAGTAACGACAAGGAACCAGCAAACAGTGACTGAACATGAGGTGTATAAATGGGAGGCTGAACAAAGACCAGACTAACCAGTAGATTGGGAGCAGGTGTGGACAGAGGAGACTAGAAGGGAGCCAGGAAAAAAGAGACTGACACAAGAGGGCAGCAGAGGGCAGCAGAGGGCAAACAATACCTAGAAACTCCAACAGAATCAAACATAACTAGAATAACAGAAAAAGGAAATGAAACAAATAAACTAGAAAACACAGAAAGACAGGAATCAAAGTATAACTGAAAAGTCAAAAAAGAAAACTTAAACAGAACCAAAAAGTGCAGTAATGACACGGACAGCTGGGTAACTTTACTTTTTGTTATTTGGACACATTTCATTTCAACAAAACCATTTAAAGTTTGTTGTTTAAACAAAGATAAACAAACCGTAACTCTGCAAAAGCTTCACCTTCATGTGTTTGTTTTTCCATTACAATATAGAAGTTGTTGTATAGATTCAAGAAAGTTTGCATAGTCGAATGAACCGTTACAGTCAAGTTTCATTTTTATACTTTTTATACAAAAACTCTTTAATCCTATTTTTATTTTTTCTATTTAGAGACTAACTGTGTGGAGAAATAACTCTCCCAGGATGTGTTATTTTGACAATCTTATCCCTACTTTCAATTTCATATTTCCAGTTTAATGCAGCCATTACTACATGCACCACAAAATGGGCCAAAAATATATAAAACCGATTCATGAAGCTGGGTTGAAAAACTCTTTCAATATATATTTAATGAAAAAAGTAGAAAAAGTGAAAACATCCAATAGTCACATCGGTATATTTATTCACTCTGACATTGACCATGGACTCCCATATATGTGCAAATAAGCAAGGTAAGAAAACAAGAGGACAAACGCTGTATATGGTAACTAAAGAAGGAGTCTTTTTGCAGCCCCAGGCATCGGGTGAGAAATAAATATTTGATAAGAGGATGACCTACTTCCTGTGCCCTCAAAAGTTATTTGTCTTTTTTTTTTGCCTCCTTGCACTACAGAGGCCGCTTTCCACAAGCCCTCCAGCAGAAAGAGCCACAGTAAAAGAGAGGAGAGCCAGAAGAGAGGGAGGAGGAGGAGACTAAGAAAGACAAAAGAAAACGCGGCCATGGAGAGAAGAGAAAGAAAAGGTGTTCACTGTTTTAAATCTAAGAATTATTGGCGGAATTTAATCGAAAGCCATTAAAGTTTTATTTTTATGCTGGTTAATTAAGGTTTAAGATATTTAAGGTTTTCTTTTTTTATTTAAAGGGATCCAAGATTGTTTGAAACAACAGACTTTGAGAAATATTTATTTTTAATGTAAATAAAATACAGTAAAATTCTGTTAAATGTTTTGTTTCAATAAATTAAAATAAAAAACGTACCCTTGACGTCACCATGTTGTTTAAAATGCAGTGCTTTTTGCCTATATGTTTACACAAAAAAAATAAATAAAATGCAGCCATTTTTGGCATCTTACTGTAACACAGTTGTTTTATGTTCTACCCTCCTAACATGAAAAATGGTGTTACAGTCACTAAATATGATTAAGTAGATGCCAAAATGGTTGCCTTTTTTTTTAACGGGTCCTGAAGTGCTTGCTCGGTCCATTCAAAACAGCAACGGGTAAAATTAAAACCTTTTTAATTTGAAGCTGTGAGCGTTAAACTGATGGGAGTGTAAAAAACAGGGGTGAGGAAGATGAGGAGGGCCGGATGGAGGAAGAGGAGAGAGTTAGTTGAAGAAGGTGCTGCTAAGATGCTAAACCAGATAGAGATCTATGCTACAAAGAGCTCCAGTCTCTAACTGAGGCTGGATATTGTTAGCATCAGGATAAATACATTTTTTTTTTACTTTTTTCTTCTTTTTTTTTTTTTAGGATAAATAAATTTTCAGATCTATAAGAATGATTAGACTAAGACGAGTTTTATTGCTGTTTTGTATAACAAAATTTAATTTGTACAGCTTACTGAAAATGTTAGGAATCCAGTTTGTGTGGGTTGTGTTTTTTGTGTTTTCCCTCCACCACTAGGTGGCGCTTGGCTCTCGTTGGCCCTTTCACACACCTGCGGATGGTTGCCTCATTACCTGAGGACTCTTAAGCTGCTGACTGCCACTACCTCGACGCCAGAGTGTTTGCCAGTTTTGG
>NW_015150498.1:1930908-1965217 GCF_000732505.1 Cyprinodon variegatus | reverse complement strand
TACTTTTACTCAAGTACGGAAAGTGAGTACTTTTGCCATCTCTGCAGATGTGGGTTACAGTGAATTTGACTTTTTGATCCTTTAGAACAGCTTGGATAGTTCGAGTTTGATAGTTAAACATGGGATAAAAAAGACAATAATCGTTTGTAAAACTAAAACCAGGGATGACTCACCACTAGTTTTGATCTCTTTTTATTTCATGGTGTTTTGGTTTGCCTCTTCTAAAAGCTGCTGTTGCCTCCGTTATGTGACCTGGCAGCACAGCAGTCAGACTAATAACCAACAAACCCACTTATATAAACAATAAACACAAACATTTAGCAGAGGATTTCATTTTGGAGCATGTGGGGAACTGAATGTGTTGTTTCTCGCTCATGTGGAGCTACTGATCATCATTATCCACTCTACTACAGTTGATCTGGGCAGTTATGGTGGATAATGCAGAAGATTAGTCAGATATGCCAGTTCCATCCTGCATGTTCATCTTCCTGTGTTGCTGTTGCTAAATAACATTAGTAAAATAAAGGTAATAAAATGAACATGCTCATAAAAAAAAAACAAAATTGTTGTAGTTTGAATGAAGAAACAGTACTTGGAAAAAGTGTTCACTATAAGTGCATGTTATATGCTGTTTTTAAGCTTGTTCCAAAACACTTTAAAGGTATAGAGAAGGATCTTTTATTTCCGGGTGGATCATCTAAATAAGTGGTTCTCCTAATAGCCAATCATTCTGGTGATTTGTTTACATAAGGCCATCTTACATCATCCCACTAGTTATCTTTTTCTGCCCATGCGCACTTTTAAGCCTATATCTGTGGTGAGCTACGGTTTCAGACAGCCATTGAAGCTCACCTTTTTCACAGAGGTTCTTGGAAAATAGCTGAGGTTCGTAAGAGAAAAAGTGTCGATGAAGTCAATGAGAAGAAAAGAAAGGTCAGGGTTTAAAAGTTCACGAACTAAACTTTTCATTTACTTTCCTCAGCCGGAAGAGGCAGGTGGAGGGGAAGCACGGGGCTGCCATTGTTCAGGCTCCTGTTACCGGGTCAAATTTGGTCACTCTGTCTCCAGCTGGCTCCCTTTTTTTAACTACGAGCTGCGCTGCAGTCGACCAAAATCCTGGACGATTCTGAAAATACCCCCCGAACATTTTTTTTAGGTCTGAAAAGTAGGACATGTCCGGGAAAAAGAGGATGTCTGGTCACCCTAGGCCTGACTCTCTGATGCGATCTTACGACGGTCGACTGATTTTCAAACGTCTAATTTTCTCCCGACCTGATGGGGAGGTGGTGCTGAGAAGCCGATAGCCCCTGATTAGCCCCTGTACGCTACACTACGCACGCTCAGGCTAAAAGTTGGCCCGATCAAAAAATTCTCGTACGACTGGAGAATCGGCACCAAAAAGGCCAAAAAATCGTACAGTGTATGTATTCAGAGAGGCAGATATATCCCAGAATGATTTGTGCAGAGATCTCCTTGCAAAGCATTATGGGATTTGCTGTCACAGCAGCCCGCTGTCGCTATAGGCTGTCGCTACCCAACAGCGGTGACTAACAAAAATGGCGCAAGGACCGAGCAGTAGACGAACGGGGAAGTGATCATCCGTCTGAACGGTCAGTTAACTGATAAAGTCCACTAGTATCAATTATCCATTAGTACAGACAATAGTATAGATTGAATGATTCCTACTTTGATTCTGTGTATTATGGAAAGTCTGATATTTATAAGATGTCGGTCTTTGATCACGTCGATGGTTGGGCTCCATTTAGAAGTCATTGATTAATCACCATCTGGCTTTGTGATAGTTCTGTGGTTCTGCCTGTTGGTGGCGCCACATCTGGTTACATCTCCAGATTGTGCCAGTTGTTAGATTGAGTTTATTCCTGTTAGGTTTATTCAATGATGATTATAAAATTAATGTGTGTTCTTATGAAACATTGTAGAAATGAGATGCTTCACTCCGTCTTGTGATTCAGTCAGTTGAGCATCCTGTCTTACGGCCTGATCAACTGTCCTGTCAGAACAATACTCTGTTTGTAACCATGTGTTATGTTCTGTTAATAAAAGACGACTGCAAGGAGGGGGGGTGGGAGAGAGAGTGTTGGTTGTTGGGTGCAGCTCTGTCTCCCCTCCTGCAGGAAGCTGTTTGAAAATCCCTTACTGTGTATTCAGTCCTTCTTTTACGAACCTACGGAGCCCCTCTGATGACATGGACAAAAAGATTTTTTAATTGTGGCCACGAAGTAGTATTTCGTGCGCACGAAGTAGTATTTCGCGGCTACGCAATAAGTTTAACGTTCGCACGAAATACTTATTAATAATATCAATAAATCCGCCCCTGTTTTCAGGCTTATGTTAACTGTAATGACTTATCTTGGACAGGCTGCTACTGTATGTAAACGGGCCTTTAGTCCTTCGTTTAGCTATGCTGCGGTTGTTTACCCTACGCCTTTTCCACCTCAAATGGCGTCTTAGCAACAAATGTCACGTGACTGGCGGAGACCGACTGGGTAAGTAAATCGAGCGCGCCTTAGACCTTAGAGAAGGCGCGCTCGATTTGCTTACCCAGTTGTCCAGGAATGATATTAATATTATTAGTAAGTATTTCGTGCGCACGTTATACTTATTGCGTGGCCACGAAATACTACTTCGTGGCCACAATTAAATTTTTTTTTGACCGTGTCATCAGAGGGGCTCCGTACGAACCTACATGTTTGAACCCAACAATTCCTTCCCATTATAATGCCAGGCCAATAATTTAACGACCACCCTTTCAGAGATATAGGCAGGTATCGGGTATTACAGGCTAACGAAGAAGACAAATGACCCCATTCCTGAGGGGGGGACCTGTTCTTCCGGTTCAATTTGCATGCTTTCCAAGCCAAAACAAGGCTTTGCTTCGGTCCTCTCTATAAATCCTCGAACTCAACGCTATTCAAGACATTTTGAATTGAAAAAGCTTCCTGGATGGGAAGCGAAACGTCTTCAAACCAAGTTGCTAGAGTTTTATTTAGCTTCAAAAAGGACCAAATACTCTCAGGACTGAGCTTAGGGTCGGTATATAAACACAAACAGTTTAGTTTCACAACAAAATTTATTAGAAGAATAGTGGTTTTGAAAAGAAAGTTCTAGCATCCAGTGAATACTACCTTACACAACAATACAGCTGAAATGTGTGGCAAAAATGGCAATTTTCTTCTTTTTTTTTTTTTATCTTTTCTCTTTTTTTCACCAAACTGAATATAACATAACCAGTAAAATAGTTTACACATGCACAAAGACAGAGTTAATCAATGTCGCCTGATGTTCAATGCAAAACCATGGCCAAACAAAAGGAAACAACAATCATTTTTCATCTTTTGGTCGAACCCCGAAAATCAGACATGAATTATTCATTAGCCCAAACAAGGAAAATAAAATTAAATGGAATTTGCATTAAAACAGAGGGAAAACAAAACAAAAAAAGATGTGAGTCAATCAAACCAAACCTGATTTTTTTTTTTTTGTAATCCTTGTTAAGTGCTCATTTACATGGACAGTAATAGTAAATCTAGAAGAATAAAAGTCCAACTCACAAGGTACAAAATAAGAACCAAAAAAATATACATAAATAAAACTACAATATGAGAAAATATTTTTTTTAAATTATACATTTTTTTTGTCAAACTGTAAACAGTAGATATTGAAAAATGAGGTCCTTGGGATTTTTTTTTTGGAGAGACTGAGTGTACTTGTGTAAATGTGTGTGTTTGTGTGTGCGAGGTAAAGTCCAGGTGGGACCGAACTGTAAAAGGGGGCTTGAGCATCCTGAGCATCGGCACAGCGCCCATACGGGCCGGCTGGACTGAAGGAATGAGGTATATATCGCCAAAACTCGGGACAAAAAATCTCCGTGAGGACAGAGGGACATAAAGTGCCCAGCAGGCCCCACTGGGGGGCGTCCACAGACCGGGTTCTGAAAGGTTAGAAAGCTCAGCAGGATGATAACTGAGACCGAACACAAGATGAGGTTTTGTTGTTGTTGCCAAATGAGTCCAAAGCCCTGGACCGCACTTCCTGCCTCTGAGCACGAGTCTGTGCTGCAGAGCATTTAGTGCTTTCTTTCTAATCTCAGAGAGAACATCAGAAATGATCAAAATAAATCATTTAAATATCTCTGATCGCACGTTTTAACTTTAAGAAAACATCACTGATTCATTTCAAGAGGTACAAACTGTTAAGGTTAAATTAATGATACCATTCCGACATTGAGCTGTTTAATTATGTCATTTGGTTGACAAAAAAAATAAAAAAAAACTTGAAAGCTTCCAGGAGGCTCCTTGAAACCGTGCCGTGAGCTGAGCGCTGTGCTGCAACACAAAGGAAAACATGCAGCTCAGGCATGAACCGATGGCAGCGGACATGAGCGACAAGGCCAGCTCTGCAAATCAGTTCATCTCGAATTAGAATAAATCCTGGAATAAAACATTTCAACTACTTGGACTTCAACCGCAAAACTCCAGACGCCTGCATGGACGCTCTGCACAGAGCAAAAGCTGTGAATTAGCAGTAAGAAAAGGAGGAGTCGTGAAATTTCATTGGTTCTGAACAGAGAAGTGTGACATTCATCGAGAGATGTCGGGGTTACTGCTTATGTCAGTCGAGGTTTTGGCTGTACTTCATGGGAACTGTACCGAGTTAGAGGCCTGGGTGTCGATTCACAACCTGAAGGTGAGCGAGTACGTTGCCTTGTGGGATCCCTGAGGGTATCTTGGGGGGGTGGGAGCTGCGATCCAGGTCTGTGAGGTGTCGTGAGAGAGGCATCTCCTTCTACAGACACCAGGCAGATGTTCAGATATGCTGCCACACGGCTCACATATATGTTTGTGTTGCTAAAAGCTGCATTGAGGCTAAAAGAAATCATGATGAGAAGCCAATTTCAAAAGTGGCAAAAATTTTTCCACACGATTAACTTACAAATCCACACACTTTCACTCATACAAACGTTATTATACACAAGGAAAAAAATGACCGCAAAGGAGCCAAAAACCACTAGGATACAAACCTCAGGTTTCTCCTGCTCCTCCTTCAGGAAAAGTCCTTATTTTTACTTTCTTAGGGAATATATCTTATATTGTAAAACATTAGATTCTGTCCTGCTGACAACATCCAATAAAAAAAAAGCACTTTTGCGAGAACCAGCCTTCTCAAACAAAAGGACTGATATTTGGGAGGGGTATGTACACCGGCATGCAAAATAACCAAAAAGGCTTGAACTCCTATGGAACCTAAAGCATGATGGAGGCGCAGTTGCTGCTCCTCCGCTTCCTTCATCAAAACAATCGGCGCTTCAACACGGAACGTGAAAAACGCGTAACCGACTGCCTCCATCCTTCCTACAGTACGCTTCCCCCTCACCCGATTAAAAAAAAAGGGCAGGTAAGGTGGACGACGGGTAAATCGGTTCTATATACAACCTTTCTAAAAGACGCTATACAGGTTAGCGCGGGTCGACTGGATAAATACAGTGTCTGCTTTACAAAATAAACCCATCCACCCGTCCCTACTCCTGCTTCACAGAATCAGACTGGACTACGACTACACAAGATTCTACTTTTACTACATCTTCTGTAAAAAGAAAAAAAAATGAAAGAAAATGAAAAACTCAAAACGGCTGTGGCCATTTTCCCTATGCTACATCATGGGGTAATTACCAAGCACAAACTGAGTAAGAAAACAAACACCGAAAGCGACAGAGGGGGAGATATTCAACCCGACATTCTGCACTGGACTTCTGTATTGTTTCCCTGAATCGTCGAAGGAAAAGGCCCGACCTTTTCCTTTTCAAGATAAAAGAATCTGACATAAGAGATTTAATATATACATATGCATTTGTGTTTGTGTCAATGAGGGGCTTGTATAGGTTTATCTATGTGCACATATAGAGTATTTTATTCTTAAATATGAATAGGTAAATTAGAGGTTTGTAGTGTTTATGTATTTTTTTTTTACATTCAGTTTTTAATAAGGACGAAGGATAGATGAACGTTTACAAAAGGATCAAAGTGGGAGATGTGCGACTTAAAGTGTTCTCTCTGTCGGCCTTCATGGTTCTAGAGAAGCCGCTCTGAAAAGGGACGGCCCCGCCCCATGGAGGCCCGGCAGGGACTGCATGTGTTCGGAGGCGTCCACATTAAAGACGTTTCCAACTCTTAGACCAGAACACGGATTACGATGTGAAACCAAAGCGGAGAAAGAAGCCATGGAAACAGCTCCCATAGCTTCTCGGTATGGCTTTTTTTTTTTGGTATGGTGTCGACAAAGTAAATTAGATATGGTTTAGGGAGGGGGGGCGGGGGTAATAAGAGTGCTTAGGAGATGGCCGGGATATATAAGGGTCGTCAAGGTTACATGGATATTTTTTCTGAGGTATTCTGTGTTGTAAGTTTTTTTTTTTCTTTACATTTTTGCACACCCAAAAAAACAAAACAAAAAACCAGCAGGATGGAAAATATCAAAGACTGAACGTAAGAACATCCTAACACACAGTGTTACTCTCCCCTTCGCGGACTCGGCGGGAGCGCTCATCTCCAGAGCGGCTCTGCTTTGATTTCTACATTTGGGAAGGCAACAGTCCAAGTCAACAATAAATCTCTACAGAAAAAATAAAATAAAAACAAAAATACAAGGAGGGCCGTCAAGTAAGCTCTGCAATGGGCCTCCCCTGGAAAGAGTTATTCAGATTTACAATCCTTGCTGTTCATAAAGCACTGAAAAAAGTATTTGGCTGAAAATAATGTACAGATTCAGTCAATAAGAACAAGAAAAATAAGTCAAAACTTAGTGAGCAGTTGCTGATCCTGCAGGAGCAAATCCTGCATGACGAGTCCTCTCGCCTCCTAATCTGAGGGCATTCTTCTCACCTGCCAAACGTCCTGTCTGTACACTGAACCTCCGTATCTAACCCAGCGAGCGCTGCACCGTCTGACCTGCCTATCGATTCCCGCTCAGGAGCCGGTGTTGCTTTTCAGCTCCACTATAAATACACCCACCAACGTTATCTGCATGTAGTGTAGGCTTCACAACGTAAAGGTAACAGAAGGTAAACGGCCATAATGTTCAGCGAAAAATTTAGTTTTCAAGTTGAAATGACTAAAAAAAAAAAAAGGGGCGGACGGAACATCGTTTTAGGAATTATAAGAGAACAAACCCCCTGCAGACTGGCTGATTGCTTTTCTCTTTTAAACCGATGATTAAATCAAAAGGGAAGGTTGAGATCATCACCATGAAGAGAGACAGGTGACGCCAACCGCTGTTTCTCCCTTAAAGGGGGAGACTTGATATGAAACAAGATAATGATCTCCACCCCCCCAGTGTGTCTAACACTGGGACAGCAAGGCAAAGCCTCTGTGAAAACCCAAGAAAGGAAGAGAAGAAAGAAATGAAGGAGGTGAGGATTTAATATCTAGAGATGGATGGATGAGATTGGAAGGGAAGAAGAATTCCTCATCTATCCTGACCTGTAACTTTTTTAAGTAACAGATTTAGGATTATTTATCATTTTCATTGCCTGGTTTGTTTTAGACTATAAATAAAAGGACAATTATTTTATTCACGATGTCGCATTACATTAATTATTTTGATAAAGTTAAGATACACAATCCTGCCGACCCCGGATGCAAATCAAAGACCCAACCGTCGTTCTCCTTGGTTGTTGGTGTATTTTGTTTTGTATAAGTTATGCGTTTAGCCGTTTGAATGGTGATAAGTGTGCTTATGTAATTTCTCATCATAAATCAAATGGCCAAACACAAAACCCATAAACAACAAGACTCAAACAAACAGGAGAACGATGGGTGGATCTTTGCTTTGCATCCGACTTATGATGTGCTTAGGAGGATCATCCTCGTCAGTCTGCTGTTGGTTCTTTGTTTCATTGCTTGTGGATTTGTCTTCATATTCTGCAATTCTGGGAATCTGTTATAGACAAGTTACGTTTAATATTTCGGTACCAACTGCAATTGGGTGCAAGAACGTGTCTACTGGGTCTGAATGATGAGCTGCCAGATAACTTTCGTAACAGGGATCTTCTACATATATTGTTACACTGCGCTCGAAAGTGTATTATGGTGTTGTGGATTTCTGATAGAGTTCCATCCATAAGCCAGTGGACACAGACTATAATAAGTATCATTCCAATGGAAGCCTTCTCTACGGCGTTGAAAAACAAACCATTTCTTTTTCACCGGACATGGGACCCTTTTTTGGACTCTTTGGATGCGTCTGTAGCTCAGAGATTGGGTTTAATTGACTTAGCCTGGCAACAAGAAGACAATTCGTAGTGTTATGTTTGTTTTTTTCTGCTTTTGGGCACCTGTTATTTATTTTTTATTATTTTATTTTATTTATTATTATTATTATTATTTTTTTTATTATTATTTTTTATTATTTTATGTTATTTATTATTATTATTTTTATTATTATTTTTTATTTTATTATTCTTATATATGTGTACATCCCTCTCATATGTATGTAGAATGTTTAATATTTGATGTTTCCCTGCTTTGCAAAAAAGTTCAATAAAAACAAATAAAAAAAAAATAAAAAGAGGATCATCCTCAGTGCTGAATGAAAAAAAATGAAAGCTCAAACTACAGATTACGACATAATTGGGTCCTGGGTAGGTGTCGAAAGAACTTCAGAAAAACTGACTAAAGTCAGGTTGCCTCTGATTTAAATGCGTTTAGTGGTTGCCATATCCTGAATAAACCAGAAATTAAACTGTTACTTTTTTTTTGCAGGTTTTGGAGGTTTCCCTGCTCCAACACAGCTGATTTTAATTGAAAGCTGATTGACAGGCTGTTGCTCAACTTTAATCGTCATAATCAGCTGTGCTAAAGCAGAGAAACCTGCAGGACAGCGGCCCTCGAGGACCGACTTTGGGGATGCCTGCTTTAAGGAGTCTCAAACTGACCTCTTGCCAACCTTTACTAATATTTAGTGACATATATCAGTGAGGTGAGGTGAAATCAGCGGGGGATACATTTTTTGATGAAGGCAAAAAAAGAAACAAAAACCTCTAAATTATTATCGTTGTTATTTAGTGGCCGGTGATTCGACATAAGCGAGGAAATAAATGTGGAGAGCAGAGCTACGCGGGAGAAGGTGGTCCCCATTGACGGCTCTAAGGGGCCAGACTAACCTCTTTGCAAGATCGTCATGGCAACTCACAACATCCTATTCCAAGCTATAGGTTTAATTTTTTATGTTTTCCTTTAAAAAATCCATGCTGGGTTTGATACAATCTGTTTCAGGGGATCCATACTAACAGCTTTGGAGGTGTGAGCTGAAGTCCTCTCTCAGCATTGTTCTGTCAGGAGCCAGATACGCTGTGTGGCGAGGGGGTGGGGATTTATGCCGTTATTCCTCTCTGCCTCTCCTCCACCTCCTCAGACTGGAGTCTGTATCGGCCGCCATCTGTGAGCCGACGTCCAGACGCCGCAGAGGGGCCAGACGTACGCCGGCTCTGCAGGCTTGCTGGGGTGACAGGAGCTACTGTGAGAAACGTCCGTCTGTGAAACCTTCCAGACCGCTGGTGATCACAGGAGGACTACAAGTTTTAAATAAAGGCCAATCCTACATGACATCTAACTTCGGGGGAAGGAGTGTCTTGATTATAAAATAATCGCATAAATCTTAGTCAGATACGATCTTCACAGAGACCGTTCTTCTGAGCAAATACAGAAACCTTTTTTTAAGCCGTTAATTTTTCTTTCCAGAGCTAAGGAGGCGGAGGTCCGTCGTCGCTGATTGCTGCAGATCAGCATCACTTTGGAGGCGTGTCTGGCCTTTAAGATCCATACCTAGTTCTGCTCTCCGAGCCGCACGGTTACAGAGTGGCTGCTTTTCACATCTATTCCCAATGCTTTGACATTTACAGAACTTGGCATCACACTCACAGTTGGAAAGAACCGCTGTGCCGCTTAGACATAAGTGACAGAAAGCATTGTGGCTTTTTAAAAACACAACCCTGCTATAAGCTGTTGAATCCTATTATTTACATTTTGTTTTCCTATTTCCTGCCCATAATTATTATGTTAACAGATCTTACTCAAACACTCCTGCATATAACGGAAATAATTTGTCTCATATCGCTCAGCGGATTTATAAAACCTTAAACCATCACGAAGATTTGCCGTTTTATTCCCTGAGTCATTGAAGTAGACCAGTGGGCTCCATTACCATCTTAGGTTTGTTAAAACCAGCTCTGGTTCTGTTGTCAGAGGAAACCGTCCACTGACAGATCTAAACGTCACACATCAAATCAGCCTAGCTTTGTTGCTTCAATTGGTCTTCTTATATTTTTAATCTCTGTCTATCATGGAAAATGCTAAATTTGGAAACATTAACATGGGTATGATAAAATTGTACATTTTTTATAACACAGACATTGCTGTTTCCATGACGCTAGTGAAGCTAACTTTGTTAATTAATAACGAAAAATGCCATTGAAATTTAACTAACCAAATTTTCTTCATTTTTGATGTAAATAAAACCCAACTCGTGTTATATTATAAAATAGCTTGGCAGGAACAGAGAGAGAGAGAGAGTAAGACTTTCTGCTAATAACAGGAAGGCTGTACAGGGCAAAGCTAGGTTGCTCCAATTGATTTTTTTTTTCATTTTTAATCTCTGTCTATCATGGAAAAGGCTGAATTTGGAAACATTAACATGGTTATGATAAAATTGTACATTTTGTAAAACATAGACATTGCTGTTTCCATGACGCTAGTGAAGCTAACTTTGTTAATTAATAACGAAAAATGCCATAGAAATTTAACTAACCAAATTTTCTTCATTTTTGATGTAAATAAAACCCAACTCGTTTTATATTATGAAAGAGCTTGGCAGCAACAGAGAGAGAGAGAGAGAGAGAGAGAGAGTAAGACTTTCTGCTGATAACAGGAAGGCTGTACAGGGCAAAGCTAGGTTGCTCCGATTGGTCTTTTTTCATTTTTAATCTCTGTCTATCATGGAAAATGCTGAATTTGGAAACATTAACATTGTTATGATAAAATTGTACATTTTGTAGAACACAGACATTGCTGTTTCCATGATGCTAGTAAAGCTTACTTTGTTAATTAATAACGAAAAATGCCAATGAAATGTTAACTAACCAAATTTTCTTCATTTTTGATGTAAATAAAACCAAACTCGTTTTATATTATGAAAGAGCTTGGCAGCAACAGAGAGAGAGAGAGTAAGACTTCCTGCTGATAACAGGAAGACTGTACAGGGCACAGCTCGGTTTCATCCGATTCATTTTTTATTTTAATTTTTTAATCTCTGTCTATCATGGAAAATGCTGAATTTGGAAACATTAACATGGGTATGATAAAATTGTACATTTTTTAGAACACAGACATTGCTGTTTCCATGACGCTAATAAAGCTAACTTTGTTAATTAATAACGAAAAATGCCATTGAAATGTAACTAACCAAATTTTCTTCATTTTTGATGTAAAAAAAATCCAACTTGTTTTATATTAAGAAAGGCAATATCATTAGCTTGGCAGCAACAGAGAGAGAGAGAGTAAGACTTTCTGCTGATAACAGGAAGGCTGTATAGGGCAAAGCTAGGTTTCTCCGATTGATTATTTTTTTTCATTTTTAATCTCTGTCTATCATGGAAAATGCTGAATTTGGAAACATTAACATGGTTATGATAAAATTTTACATTTTTTAGAACACAGACATTGCTGTTTCCATGGCGCTAGTAAAGCTAACTTTGTTAATTAATAATGAAAAATGCCATTGAAATTTAACCAACTAACTAAAAAAAAAAAAAAAAACTCGTTTTATATTTTGAAAGAGGCAATAACATTAGCTTGACAGCAACAGAGAGAGAGAGAGAGAGAGAGAGTAAGACTTTCCGCTGATAACAGGAAGGCTGTACAGGGCAAAGCTAGGTTGCTCTGATTGATTTTTTTTTTTTATCTGAATCTCTGGGTATTATGGAACAAGCTGGATTTAGAAATATTGGCACGGTTTTGGTATAGATTTCTATTCTGGAGAATGCACATTCAATGCTGTTTCTGTAATGGGTTAGGGTTAGCAACAAATGCTGAATGCAATTTAAAGAAAAAAAACAGCTAATTAGAATAATAAAGCATCATTAGTTGCAGAAAGGGGAGGAAAAATTACTGCAAACGCTGCCCTTACAGCATCTACTAATATAGAATATAAAGAAAAGTCGTAAAGATCAGGATAGGTGGGTGAGAGCGTGAGGACGCATGGAGAAGAGAAAAAGGTGTCATCTAGAAGAAATAAAAAAAGGGAATAGAAGTTGGAAGAATTTCACAGAGGCAATGCCGGAGGTGGCTCAGAGTGTGATCAGACCCAGCCAGCGGCGGTGATGTTCAGCACGCTGCGGACACAACACACCCACCTGCTTCTGATAGAGACACGGCGGCCTCAGCTTCATAATTATACATATAGCCCGCCCACGCAGATAGTGGTTACCTGGTGAGGAGAGAGAGAGTGTTGGTCTGGGAGCGTCAGGTCTCTACTGGTGTGTGTTTGTGTCTTCTGTTCTCCCACGGCTCTATGTGCTAAAAAGCATTGTATTAATAAAACCTGGCTTCTGGCGTTTGAACAATTGATCTTTTTTCTTGTAGCTAAGTCATTCGCCACGAGGAGTAAGAAGAGTACAAACAATCATCTCAAGAAAAAAACGGATCTAAAATCTGCTCTTTGTGTGTTCGGCCCTAAAAATCTGGAAAAACGACTTGATTTCCTTTTGTGTGTGTTTCTAACGTACAATCAGCTGCTTTTAAGTGGCCAGACCTGAGGAATAAATGATGAGCAGAAACAGAGGAAGCCTCTCTGCAGAGAGGAGCATAGCCGTCACACCTGTGTCACATAAAAGAGTGTTTCTTTCAGCAGGCAGAATGTGGGGCCTACTTAGTGAGGTAACAGTAGTTGCTGCTTAACATTGTTCTTTTCTTTCGTGCTTTGACAGTATTTCAGGAAAAAAAAAACTGATCATTATAGCTAAAGATACAAAAAAACAAATCATAAATACAGACTTAATCTGAAGAACATTAAATCCATCATATTGAGGTTTTGTGGAATGCTCAAAAAAGGTTTGGACAGCTTGTTTTTCTTTAAAAAGAAATACAATAATAAGGAAGATTAACGTTTCCACCTGTCCCCCAATACCCCCTCTGGGTCTCTTTTGGTGTGAGACAATAAAAAGTGCAAAAATATGTCCTGTCAGGTTTCAACCTGGACTTATGTTACATTTAACGACTAATAAAACCCCTCAGAGGACGCGGGTCTTTATTCTCTCTCAGAGCAGGGTGGTTCCAAACCGCCTCACTGCCTCCAGTCAAACCAAATTGTTCACTCTTTGCTTTTTCACTCTAGCTAACAACATAAGCACATCATTGAAATATTCACAAACAAAACAAAAAAGTGTTGTGTTCCCTGTTTTTCTGTTGTCTGTGGTGTTTGGCGAGTGGGAGGGGGTGGCATTTATTGGTCAGTCAGATATTTTAAGAATCTCCCTCCTCCCTTCATGAGAGGAAGGCAAAAAAAAGAAAGAAAAGAAGCATATTTTCCCAGAGTATCAGTTAACGCCTTGCTAAGCACCCAGGTAAACGATTCAGAGGCACAGAAAGGAGTAGGAGTTCATTGAATGAGGTATAGCTCTCGGCTCTGCTTCCCAAGTTCACAGACGGGTGACGAATTAAGCTGGAGACGTTTTTTTCCTCAAGGTGGGGGTCTGGAGCAGATATACAGACCGTGTTCTGTGGGGTCAAGATGGCAGGCGGCTGGAGACGGGCAGCAGCCCCCACACGACCCGCAACCAGGAGGAAAAAATAGATCGATGGAAGTTCTTCTGATCCCTCGCTCTGCTGGGTCGCTTATTTGAGGAGGTCAGAGATATTGTGGGATGTACGACTGCCTGTGGAACACCAGTTTCAACAGAACTCCATTTGACAAATTTCTGATTATCCATTTTACATCAGGCGCAGACCTGCCATCATCGGTTTTAATCAACTTTGACTTACTTATTATTGATTAAAACCAGCGCGTTTGTGTATTGGTTTATAAAATTACATTTTCAACCAAAAATATGTTAAATGGGGAAGTTATGTCCCCTTAAAAGCAGTTGCGCCTCGGGACTTCCCCACCGGTTCTATCATTCTTTTACGTTACAGATCTGTTTTAATATATATGACTGAAAATGTATAAATATGCCTAAAAACGGACGAAGGGAGAACCTGAAGCGGAGGAGAGATAATGTGCTTTTCTTTGTGCTTCCCCAGAGTTTAATTAAAAACGCCCCAGTGGCGCTGAAAATGGCTAACTTTGAGTGTCTTTCCTCGCTAACAGCATCCACACCAAAGGGTGTGATTTGGAGTGCCACCTTTTCACACATGGGGTGCGTTTCCTGGGTAAACAAAGACACCAGCCAATCAACTGTCAGGGCTGATTTCTCTCTGCAGCTCAGGTCATAACTATTAAAGCAGCAGATCAAAGATGGCTTTGGCACTCAGAAATAAACGGAGCGGCAGAGACCTGGAAGATGACGAGTTAATCTATTGCAGACAGTTTAACCTCTACAGATCTCTTTAAAACACTTTGTTTCACTAACTAAAAGCTGATGGGTTGCTGCTTTAGAATTGATTTACTCCACAAGCGATGGAAGCAGAATTTAAAATCCTTGTTTGTACTTATAAATTCGACCAATAATCCCTGCCCTGAAATTATACCAGTAATTGGCGTCAAGATAAGAATATTTAACAAAATGGAGTCATTTGAATCCTCTTGGACATTTGATGTCGGTTCTTCGATGAGGGTCGCTCTAAGCCCGCCCATTTTTAAATGAATGTTAGGTTTATTCAATGATGATTAATAAAGTAATGTGTGTTCATATGAGACATTGTAGAAATGAGATGCTCCACTCCTGTCTCATGATTCAGTCAGGAGGCCATCCTGCCTTGTCATTCTAGTGGAGCGTCCTGTCTTTATGAACTGATCAATTGTTCTGTCAGAACAATACTCTGTTTGTAACCATGTGTCATGTTGTGTTAATAAAACGCTCTGCGGAGGAGGTCCAGGGGGAGTCAGTGTGTTTGAGTCTCGGGTTCAACTGTCTCTCCTTCTGCAGAAGCCGTATGAAAATGCATTTCTGTGTATTTCAGTTCTTTCTTTTACAAACCCAACAATGAAGACGAGATCCAAGCCAAGTTACGATTTGGAGGTGTACGGCTGCGTCACTTTTACCGTTGGCTGTTCAACGCGGCTGGTATAAACCTAGCATAAGACCAGGAAATGACGACTTCTTCCAAAGCTTTTTGGTGTCTTTGCATGCTCTGTCTTTCTAAATGTTTCTTGAAGAGAGATCGTGAAACTCACTCATTCCTGCAAATCTCACCATATGAAACCAGTTCAGAAGGCGTGGTTTCCTCCAAAATGTTAATCCGTCATCCGTCTGTAGTACATGTCCATAAACAAAGTGTAGGTAGTTAAGGTTGTGCCTTTTTCTGACTGACAAATATCGCCACCCAACTTATTGGCTGAATCCTGAGACATTAACAGTACCAAGGCTACTGTTGGAGTGTTTCCAATATACAGATGAAAGCAGCGTAAAGAACCGATATGAGCAGAAGAATAAAAAAGACAACAGTCTGTTAGAAAACGAGGTGAATCTGAGAGGTTCCTTTCACTACATTCTTGGTATATGTGCATAACAGACATGCGAGGTGTCGTTTTGAAATATGTGCTGAGACTTACTTTAAAGAGGGGTGTTTTTTTTTGGACAGGTGGATCTGTTAACCGTTTACACTTAAAGAAAAAGAACAAAATATGGAAATAAGTGTACAACTGAAATGGCATGCACCTCGGTAGGTATGATCCGGCTGAACAGACCAAAAAAGAAAAGACTTTGTACAAAACAATGACAATAAGGAGGAAAAGGTAAGTGCCCTAACGACCAGTAAGGGTCGAGGAGCATTTGATAGATTTCGTTTGGCTTTTGGAGGACTTTGCCCCTCTTAGGGGAATTCACTCTAAGTGCTGGTTGAATTTGTCCATGCAAATCAGTGCATTTCATGCCAATTTAGCTGATTCTTCACATTTGTTTTTATGCTTTATATACATTACATTAAAAGTGGCTAAAAAGAAGATTTTTTTTTACCTTTGTTTTTATTCTCTTTAACAAAGGAACAAGCCCAAACATCAATTTAGTTTTCTAAAACTAACCCTCACGGCTGGTTTGGGTGGGCAGCATGTTTCCCCTCAGATCAGTGCATTGTCCTACGCCGGCTCCGACTGGATACACGCAGCGGCCTTTTAGACACTTTCAACGCTTTGCGTTGTTAAGTGTTGGATGCATTTCATGCAGGATCGTCTGAAGCCCGATGTGGGGAACCAATAACCACAAAGGGGAGGGGACGCGATTGTAGATCAATTCCAATTAGATTGTAACTCGTTTACAGTTCACACATATCATGGTAAAGATTAATTATTCGATGCTCTAACAATAACACTTAACGCAAAACTCAGCCAAAATAAAAGCAGTGCATGCCATTTAGAGAGAAAATAAACAAATAAATAACAAAATACATTTGCAAAGTAGTGAATCATCAATCATCAGACTGGGAGGGGGGCGGCAGGCAGCGTCCAAAGCAAAGAGCGACATTTCAATGAGAGGAGGGGGAACAATGAGACGCTACACTAAAACAAACTTGTTCCAGCTCTCCAACTTCAGCACGGAGGTTTGGGTTCGGGCTGCAACTTTTGGAAAGTCGTCATACACTAAAGCTTTATCCAGCCCCGCTCATCGCTCTCTGCTCCGTCGGCTTTAAAGAAGAGCTACACTACATGCATAACCTCAAACTTGTTTTACTCTTGGAGAAAGTGCTATTTTAGTTCAGCTCAACAAGTTCGATTCACAAAGCCGGCGTTCAGCGTATTTTTCCTGTTCTTTCCTGTCTCGGTAGCAGGTCTACTCTGCGATGGCACCGCCACAGTAATTGAAAAGAAAGAACTTTGTGAGAGGCCCGTCCTGTCCTCCTCTCGGTCTACTATAGGTCCAACGAGAAATCACCGTGTTAGCAACCCACGTCTTCTGTCTCAGTTACCCTGAGTTAAAAATGAGAAGAGAAAACAAAAAAAACAAACAAAAAAAACCCCTAAAACACCCAGAATCATGGATTGGCTTTTACATAATCAGTCACAATAACTTAAAATATATTAAAATCTGCCTCTCCCCCACCTAACAACTAACCCCTCCCGCTGCATATTACCCACCCGCCCTCCCCACCATAAATGCACATTGTTTCATACATAACTGCTTTTAAACTGTCTTTGAGGTTTGAGGGGGTGCGGGGGGGATTTTTTTTTTGTTTAAAACTTCTCAACTAAGCTGCTTCTGCTTAGTCTGCTTAAAAAAAAAAAACCCAAACAAAACGACAAAGAAAAAAAACAAACATCAGCAATATGTTATTAACTAAGACAAGTTCAAATAGTTCAGCCTGGGCCAGCTGAAGCCTTTGCAGGAGTCAAGACCATGAACTGGATAGCAGCACAGTTTCATATTCTGATCCAAAAAAAGGCCGTCGTCCAGTTAGAGGTCCGTGAGGGAGTGGAGCTCACTTCGGAGTTGACGCCCGAAGGCGGCTCCGCCTTTTTCCAGGATCAGCAGTGTCAGACTGAAGGAGGTCCATGAGGTAGCATCCCGCCCTAAAAACAGCTGATCCATAATCAGAGTACCCTTCAAGTTATCCCTTGGCGAGAAAACGAAAACAAACAGAAAGGAGGGGGGTGGATTCGGCGCGTCCCGCGTCAGAAAATGAATCAGCATCCGAAAGGCGATGTGCACCTCTGACCCGTTGCAAGGTTGCGACTGGGCTTCAGAGACAGACCATAATAAGTGCATGATGCATGGGCAACAATGCCGAGGTAACGTGGTCTGTAAGCGCCAGACCCAAAGTGTAGTGCAAAAGAAAGCAAACCAAATGAAAAAGAAAAGAGAGAAGAAAAAGGAGTTGATTACAGAAGTCAGTAGTGTCCACGAAACTCACAAACATGCATCCCTGAATGACTTTTGTGTCTCCTCTTGCTCACAAGAGGACGGGTTAATGTTGCTTTCGTCTGCACAGAGATTATATTTCTAAGGAGGAAAGAAAAAGTTTGCAGTTAAAGCATCATGGCTACCTGGCAAGAGGAGAACGGGTTTGATTCCCAACCTTTGTGAGGAAACGATGGGATGATTCAATCCTACAGTTGGCTTTTCAAATGTAAGAAACAGTTCACTGACCAATTTCAGCAAATTCTATAGAAAAGGGGCGAAGGGGGGGGTCCAAATTTCCAAATTTTCTTTTTGAATTTAAACATTCTTATGTTTTCCTCAGCAGTAGAATTCATCCAGAGCCCAAACTCCACTTATAAGCAGCAGCAGATCCGTGTGTAAAGTTCAGAAAAAAGGAGAGGTGGGGTGTTTTTTTTGGGGGGGATTATCAGCATGCTTAAGGAATTTCCATAAATTGTCATTGAACTAATGTCCTTAGTGGTATTTGTTAAGCTTTGGATATAAAAGCTAAACAAATGCTTGTTCAGCACCTGGCGGGTGCTGCGGATCACAAGGTGTCTGATTAGATGTTTCTCTGCAGTTCGTTGTTTTTTTTATTTAGGAGACCTCCTCATACCATCCCTCCGTTTGTGCTCACCCAGATACTGCAAAGTAAATTGGCACAAAAGAAAGCCCCGTCCGTGTTTAAATTGACATAAGCCGCGTGACTGAGGTTTAACATGTGTGGGTTGTTTAGTCCATTGGTTTGGATTCGTCATCAGTTTTCTCCTTTGTGTTTTCCTTGAGCTCGGAGGCAGCTAGCGCCAGGCTGTCGTCTCGCGGGGTCGTCGTTGACGCGTTATCCGGCTCCCCCGCGAATTCCTGGCCTCCTGCTTCCATCTTCATCATCAGCTTGAGCTTCTTCTTTGGGGGGTTCTTCAGGGTTCCCATGCGCTCCTTTACCTTGTACTCAAGGGTACTGTGAGGGATGCCGTACATGTTCTGCGCCTTAGACACGCTCATCTTCCCGCTCATCACTACTGCTATGGCTTCCTCCAGAATCTCACTGTTGTACTGCCGATAACGGCCCCTCTTCTTCCTTGGCTGCTTTGAGCTTGGGTCCACTTCCACGTCAGAGATAGAGTACGCCGGCCCCGAGGTGGAACTGTCCAGGTCAGAGTTCCAGTACTCGGCGGCTCCGTCCAGCAGGCTTCCCAGACTTCCACCCCGACGGTTCTGCTTGGGTAGGATGGCTCTCAGCTTTCGACTCAGACTGTTGTCACCATGGCCGCCTGCCCCGACCCCCATGGCTCCATAACCGTACAGCTCAGAGGCATGGGAGTCCCAGGAAAGATCCATTCCCCGTACTTGTGGGATCTTTAGGTCGACGGGCGGCGAATGGCCTTGCTCTCTCTTGCCTTCGTTGAGGTGATGCTGAGCCTTAGACACCTGATTGTGGCTGTGTTGGTGCAGGGAACTCTTATATGAGAAGGCTCCATGGTGGTTGTGGTGGTGATTTTCCAGGAATGTAGGCAGGTCTTTGAGGTCGTTTAGAGCTCCACCAGCCTGCTTCAGCTTCATCAGGCTTTCGAGGTGAGCCTTGCTTTCCCAGAGAGAAGCGGAGCCCTTTTGACTAAGTAAGGAGTGGGATTGGCCATGATTAAGCAAACCAGCCGACTCTAGATTGGCCAAAGAAAGAGCTGCTGGCTGGCTTAACAGGCGGTGCTTCTGGCTAAGTAGCTCCTCCTTGATGCGCAGCGAGCGGGCCAGCGGCGGCTTGAAGGAGTTGGAGATGACGTAGCTCTCCCTCAGTCCATCCTGCAAACTTTTTTGCAGTAGGCCATCCTCTTCTTCTACTTCTGACAGGGTGCGCTCTGCCTTCAGCAAATGTCTGCATGGAATAGAAGAACAAATTTCAGAACATGAAAAACCTAGACTTAAAGGTTTGGTCTGATTTCTGTTTATAGACTTGCTTTGTTTTTGTTTTCAAATTACAACAGCAACTATTTAGGGGGGTTGATTGAAAGTTATTTTCACTCAGACAAAATGGAGGGCATCCGATTCTTCCTTAGGTTGAAGTCCAGGTTTGACTGGATCATCCTAACACATGAGATGCTTTGTGACGGGCAGAACTCCATTGCAGCTCCGACTATATGCTGATGATGTTCTGCTTGATAGGAAACCTCTGACCCATTCTTATATCCTTTGCTGCCCTTGCACGAGTGGCTTTGATTTGGCCCTTTCACCTCTCAGAGGGACCCACTGCTGGATGATGTCATTTCAACATATATAGATTTAGATGGGGCTAGCTTTGGTCTCATATATAGAAAAATAGCTACTGGTTGCTGTCTTTTAGCAATGACATTCTCCTCATCACTCTTTAATTAAGACCAGGTTTTTAGCAGGTAGGGCAAGCGGTAAAGACTTGAACTTTACCTAAAATCATCATTTGATGACATGAGACTTCACTTAGTTGTATTAGTAAAGAATTGTGTCATGACTTTGAGTCCATCCAAATTTGGCAAATTTGCCTGATTTGGAATCAGCCTCTGAATTGTGCAACGAGGACTTGTGACTTGGCTTTGAGTTGAGCATGGGTACTTATAAAAACTTTATTAAGTCAAATATTTACCAAAAATAGTCAAATATTCAGTATAAAGTCGAATCTCTATCTGCATTGTTTCCTAATATTGTTTAATTTTCATTGAGACTGAGGTTCAATAGTAACTAGTTACGTTTACTTGGGAAACTTTCGTAAAAATGTACTTTTAGAAGTAGATGTACTTTATTGAACTTTTACTTAAATTGTTGTTTGAGTATTGCTACGCTCACTTGAGTAAATCTTCTGATTACTCCACCCACCATGAGTAACAGAGAGCAGGTAAAATTCACTTAACATTTGATGAGTGGTTCATAATTTCCTAACATCACCTAATCTAAAGATTGGATGAACAACTTTATGTGAAAAGATGATGGCAAGGTGTTTTTTCTCTGTATAAATCTGTCATTTTTTAATCATGTCACTCTTTTTGTGTTTTTTTTTTTCATTTTATACTTTGAAATATCATTTTTTTTGTCTGATGACATCATTTTAAACATTAAAATAATTAGCCATCAATTGCAACTGCTATTCAACATTGAGTCGCAGTTTTACAAAGTACTTTCTTTTACTCTTTAAAAAGTAAAACTTTGCTTGAGGAAAATGTTGAGGTACCTTATCAACCTCTGCCCCACTTATTTGTAGGACCAATACTTATTTGGGTGCTTTTAAATCTGTTCTAACTGGCCTTTCCTTTCCATTGCATGGCCATGTATTTGTAGGCTAAATGTTTAAACAGGGTTTATGTAGGATGAGAATGAGCAACTCTAATTTAATGCTTTTTAATGTTCTTTTAAAGGGGAAAACCGTTTTTTTTTTAACATTGGGCCCTTGATTTTACGTTATTACATCATGTTCTATTCACCCATTTGAGTCTTGTGTAATTCTGAGCCGTTCTGAAGATATTCTGTTAGGTTACATCCAAGTAACGTCTTCCTATCGGCAACGACTTAAAGGCACAAACTAAACTGTTCATAATTTATCATTTATGGTACGCCAGCATTCATAACATGTAGGTGAATCACTGTCTCCCAGACATTCGCGGTTATATTTTTTATATGTATATCTTTTTAAAATAAAGCGGCGCGTGTATGGCGATAATTTATCCGACTCGCGGGCATCCGTGAACAACTATCGTACCGGGGAGACTCCTGGAACTTCCTGGAGACTTGGAATGTCTGCCATACTCTAGCTTTTTCTCCGCAACAAGCTTATTTTCACAACATACGGCTTTACGATCAAATGCAGTTCCGTGCAAACCACTTATATCTGAAATAATATATCTGACGAAATTGTTTTTCTCCTCAAATTTCGAACGTCTCTGGTCTTTGGTTCTCCTGATGCCTGATGTTCTCCAAAGTTTTCTAACAAACCTCTGAGGTCAGAAACAGTAGAGCTGCATTTATACTAACATGAAATGACACACAAATTTATTTACAAGAGAAGTATGCTACTGAAGATTCTCAGTCATCCAGGTCTTAGTCATTCCAAAAAAGTTACCGTACGTTTCAAATTTGGAAAACAAAGTCGAGTTTTTTTTTTATTTTTTACTTTTTTGGATTTCTAGGGAAGTATGATATAACGGCTTTAAAATTGGTTTTAGCCAATTATTTCTAAGAATATCTGTCCATTAAGCAACCCTGGGACGACATTAAAGTTTGATATTTATTTCCATGCAGTTGCTGTTTTTATTTCAGAAACGGTATTTTTTGGTCATATGCCAGTGATTGAGGTGCAGCAAAGGATTGTGGGTGTTTTAACATAGCAGAGAAACAAAGTCAGCACTGTAGTCAGCCTTCCATTGTCTCTAAATGGCATAGAGATTAATATCTGTAAATATAGTTTATCAGATATTAACGTAATTTTGATATTGGCCGAGATTTTCATATCGGTACATTCCAGAGATGGGGACTCGAGTTTGTTACTCGTACTGGGGTTGTGCTTAAGTCGCATATTTAATGACTTTAGACTCGACTTAGACTTGCATTTGAAGGACTTCAGACTCGACTGAGACTCGTGATTTCTGACTTGTGAACAATATTTTATTTCTAAGTGTTTTTTGTTTTACTAACTTGACTGATCGCCGCTCGCCTTACCCGCACACAGCAGAGGTAAAAAAACGGCTGTCAAACTGTCACGTAGCACTGACGTCGCTGACGCAACGCTACGTGACATATATGCCCGTGCGCCCGTGCGCATGCATGCACGATCGACAAGCCCAGCTTTAAAAACTTTATGGCAGTCATAGAGGAGAAATATGTTGTGAATAATGTTGTGAATTGGCACTAAATAAATAAACTGAAATGAATTTAAAATACTGTCCACCAAGTTAGTTCTGTCTGTTCCAGGGCATTAAGTTACAAAAAGTTATTGCCACAATGTTTCTTTTATGAAATAATTGTTATTGTCCTGCTATTTATTTAGGGTTTTTCTTTATCTGTTGTAGTTGCTAACTTCATATGTATTAATAAAAAGCAGGATTGTGATTGTTTTTTTTTCCACAGCCCTTATTTTCACTTAAAAATAAAAGAGCAGACATTTACTCCTAAAACTAGAAAAAGTTGTTACCACAAATGTCAGGTAGATACTGTAAGAAAATAGTTGTTTTTGAAAGAAAAAAATAATGATGCAAAATTTAACTGGGAAAAAAATGTGTGTGTGCTTTTTTAATTTGTATTTTTCATTTACCAGTTCAAGATAATGATCATTCCATAGATATAATAGTGACCTTTAAGCTATACCGTCTCAGATGAAAGGAGAAACAAGCAAGCACAAAAATTATTGCACTTATTTTAATTAATCGAGTGATTAGAATTTATTGTGCGATTAATTGATAATTGACTTGAGACTTGACTTGGACTTGCAAAAAAATGACTTGTGAACATGTCTGGTGCATTCCTATTGTTCACTATTTATTTGACCGTTTAGTGTAGCTGTTTATGTTGGATTTAAATTACGGGCACTAAAACAAAGAGTGTATAATAGAAATGTATGCTACATGTGTAGGACCGTTATCTGTTAAAGGTTTTTTGTTTTGTTTTTCAAATTTTTAGCTAAATGCAACTATATGTGAATCCGTAACATAGAATCCAATAAAATACATCAGTGTTTGTAGCTGTAACATGACTAAATATTTTGCAAGGTATGGTTTACTTTATATCTATTCGAATTATTCAAATCCCTCAATGATACATTAAACAAAATGCAGGCCTGGATGCGAAATTCTTGTGGCATCTTGCATTTCTAATTTGCATATATGTCTGAAAGACGTTCATATGTCAAGTGCCTTTACTGGACCTATAGCAGCCGATGCGCCTCCTGCTAAGTAACTATAGCAACAGCTGAAAAGCTCTTTAAAGGTACTCCCATAGGTTCATAATCACAGGAAAGAGCATGGACGGCATATGAGGGATGGAACTTCAGGGACCTCTCTCCTGGAGACGTATTATTCAAAAACACAATGTCACTGGCTGCTGTGTGGGGAGTCCACAGCAGGAGATTTAACTCAGCTTATCACTGTGGGCCATCTTAAGTCTGTTGAAAACAATACAGGGCTAATATGGGCCATCGAAGCCTGTTTCAGTCAGCATGCAGACATGTGGGTGATGCTTCAGACAGTAATGGTGGATCTGTGGTTTTTATTCCAAAGGGACAGTTCAGGATTTTTTTTTTAAAGAGTGTAAAATATGTGAGTATGCCTCTCTAGAGTCTTCCTTTAAAATAATGCACATTAGTTCTTGAAAGATAAAACTAATCAGAAAATGGATCAAACCCAAAGCAGCTTTCTATCACCTTAAAGGATCCATATTATGTCAAATTAATGGTCTTGTCTAACCTGCAAAAATTTGTTGTTTTTTTTTTGGTACAAAATGTATGGAATTCATTTTTGTTTCATTATTGTTGCATGCAATGAACATGTTTTGCAAATAAAACAAACAAAAAAAAAGGACAAAATGTTTGTAAATATAAACACAAAACAATTGCAATCCAGAAATGAAAAAAAAACTCTTTGATCTTAAAAAACTTTTTCTCAGATTTTATGTATTTTTCATTATTTTCTATTTCCTTTTTACAGATTTTACATTTTTAATCCTATTTTTTTATTTCTCTTTTTACGAAATTCCATGTTTTTTCAACTGCGTTGCACAGATCACATTCTCTCTACTTTAAGTCCAGTCCGAATGCTCGCTCATTAGAATGTTGTTGCTGACGACGATGCAAACCAAAATAAATTTGTCTTCTTCAAAATAATTTTGTAGAATAGAATTAGTAAAACTGAATCTGAAATCGCAAAATAAAAAAAAAATAAAAAAGACAAAGTTTGAAAATATAAAGTTTATAAAACAAATTTTATATCAACAATACAGTTCAAATCAGAGGAAACAGCAAAGTTGCTCTCAAAACTTTTTGATTAAGAAGTTTTTCAGTTTTATGTCATGTTTGAACTTTTTCAAATTTCCGTTTGCAAAATTTGTTCTTTGCTTGCAAACAATAGACCAAAATTTATGCTCCATCTTAATGACTGCTAAATTTCATAAACAAGAGCCGAATCAGCAGGGGCGGCGCAGAATGAGGTGGGGGCGGGGACCGACACAGGGAGAGGCGGCGCCGCAGTGAACACAAGTCTTTCACATAGGTTTGAAAAATACAGCACCAGAAAACAACTAATATAGCACAACGAATGAATATTCTGCAGTAGCAAAGTTAATATTTCATCATATATATGCCTATACACCTATAGTTGGAAGCCAAACCATATATGAAACTTTAAACCATCATGTTTGCATCGTTATTCAAACAGAAACCAGGTTCTATTTACACAGGAAATTAAATGTGTTCTTGGATTGGTGGGGGCTACATGTCAGCTGCCTTAACAAAGAGGAATAAAGAAGGTGAATGAGGAGAAAAAACCCAGAATGACGGCTGCATCGATGGAGAGAGGCTGTGACCATGATAAACTCTGCTCTATAAACCATCGTTTATTCAGTTTTAGTGACAATCTTCAAAATTTTATCATTGTCACTAAAAACAATAAAATAATGAAAATGCAGCTTTTTTTAACATAACTTATGGAAGCTAATTAGTTTGCCTCTGTTCACATTTAGCAAAGCTTCAAAGACACAAGGAAGCAAAGCTAACATGAAATATTTATATATATTTAAATTTTTTTATTTTTTCTTAATAGCAAAATCTCACTGTGGGTGAGAATGATTGATGAGTGCAGAACAAATAACCACTAATACATTTTAATTTTGACGGTGGAGTGGCGGCCTAGCGGTTACGGCATAGGGCTTGGAATCAAAAGGTTGTGAGTTTGAAACCCACTCGCACAGACTGCCATTCTGGGTCCCTGAGCAAGACCATTAACTCCACAATGCTCCCCAGGCGTTCCAACGATGGAAGCCCACTGCTCCCCAAAGGGGATGGGTTAAATGCAAAGAGTTCATTTCTCCATTTTCACTGCAAAAACGATCTAAAAAAAGTAAAAATGTCTTAAATTAAGTGTATTCACCATTAATTTGAGTAGGTAAATGATATAGTTTGGAATGAAATGAGTAATTTTACTCTTAAAATAAGATAATTAGATAAAACGCACTTGAAATAAGTCAATGCAATTGTGTTTTTTTTTTATTTTAAGTGTAAATTGTCTTGTTCCACTGCCTCTTCAATCCAAGAACAAATACACTTATTTTAAGAAAAAATTACTTATCTAGATTTCGATTTTTTGCAGTGTTGAGATGCATAAAAGTTTTATTTATGTATTTATTTTATTGGTAGAATCCTGAACTGCCAGCTTCACAGTCTTTTCTGTTTTACCTGGAAGTCTCCCTTGCAGAAATATTTGTAATGTTTGCTAAGCTATGGCAGATGAACTGGATCTACAGGTTCTGTTTCCTACTCTGGGACATATTTGATGATCTAATCGTTCTTCACTGGGAGGAAAACTTCTGAGCCCGTGGGCCTCGGGGCTCCTGGGAGCTCCAGGTCTCCACAGTCTCCAGGGTTCAGGAACACGCTCTAAGTTTGCCTCAACAGCAAGGTGTGTGTTTGTGAGTGGAGGCGGGAAGCACAAAGCTGAGTCTCAAGAGGATTTTTCTGTTTCCCAAAGTTAAAGCAAAACCAGGGTTGAATCCAGAGGGAAAATGTATGGAGTGAATTCTGTTCCATTATTGTTGCAAGTGAAAAATGCATTTTGTAAATATAAATTTGAAAAATTACAAATTTTTTAAATGTAAATTTGTAAAAAAAAAAAAAAAGTGATTCATTTGAAAAACTTCTTAATACAAAAAAGTTTTGGAGTGTAACTTTACTGCTCTTGTAGCGTTTTTGTTTCTTTATTTTTTCCCTGCAGTTTTTCTTTTTGTTTTAAACAAAATACAGACACGCTCTTGACCAATAAAAATATTGCCGCTAACTTACAGCAGAACAATAGAAATGCTTCGTCACCCCAGAAGTGAAGAGAATGTGATCTGTGAAACCCAATTTCAAAAGAATAAAACTCATAAAAGTTTAATCTAAAACCCTGAAATTTGAAAATTAAAATTCAATAAAAAAATAACTTTTAAAAGACATTTGGAGAAAAAAATGAATCTGAGAATACAGGAAAGTTCTTTTCAAAACCTTTTTTTTATTTAGAAATCATGAAAAATTTTACTTCTAGAGTTTTTTGTTTTCAAATTTTCAATCTACAAATGGGTTCTTGCAAAAATAATGGAGAAAACTTCACTCCATATGATACGACCTCGTCTTTACAAGTAACTTTTAACCTGCGGGTCCAAAGGCGTCTGAAATCGGATTCCAAAACACTGAGGAAAAATTTGCGACTGTGCAGCGTTTCCAGATGCTTTAGGCGCTAAACCTGGAAGCTACAGGTAAAGCGCCCCCTGGTGGCTGAAGGTACACAGTTTGGATTTAAGTACTATAAAAAACTAAATTGAATCGGTAATAAAGAGGCTCAGATCCTTCATGTTTCACATACCAGTTATTCACTGATCCCAAACTGGAACCAGGAGACTTTTACAGGAAGGGAAAAATGTTGATATGTATTAAAATAAACCAAAAAAAGCAGATAAGACACCTTCTAAATGATATTGTTGACCTCAGAGTCTGTGATTGAGGTCTTTTGCTACATTTTTTCTGACCGATTGTTGATTAAATTACATTAATAAAGCATTTACTGGCAGTTTCCTCAGCTTGGTACCTCTCTCTTCTAACAGCCACCTTACTAACCGTCTGGGACTCTTGTAAAATAAAAGATCACAACCAAAGTATTTACTTCTGGATCAAAAGGACTGCTGCTGACATCTTAGGAGGAAGATTTTTTTATGCACATGCTCTCTCAATCGACCTTTTTTCCCTGATCCATATTTGACCCAAAGATCAAAAGTATTTCTGAAAATGGCAGCCGCAATTAGTGTCGATTGTTTATTCCCTCTTGATGCAAAAAAGCGAGGTGTGGCGGCCGGCGGCTCCAGCATGGCTTCGAGGCAGAGCGTGCGCATCAATAAATTAACGGGGAAAGCAACGCAGGAAACTGTCAATAGAGGCAGAGGCAGCTGATTGCTTTTTCGGAAAACATAAAGCCGTGATTTGTCAATCCGAACGGCTGTTGAACTCTGACTCTGGGGCCAGGGGGGGTAGGTAGGAGGGGGTGGAGTCCGAATTATAATCACCTCTGCATAAAAACATCAGCTGTTGCTACCTAAACATCACCTCTGCTCTGATCTGCAGAAAATGAGCTCTGAGGTACGATAGTAAAAGATGGGATTAGGGGACTGGTAACGCTAAACTGTTGATGCAGAGATACGGCCTTTAATAGAAACACAGAGGTCCAGAAGAGTTCTGTTCAAAGCGGAACTTTAAACCCGCCACCTTACGCTGATAGTGACGCATCAGACTGATCCGCGTCCTGACAACCTATCCGACAGCTCGAAAGCGGCAGCGGATCGTTCACCCGTGGCTTCGTCAGGCCGTGTCGGTTGGAGGGAAACAAGACAGCTGACGGCAGCTTGACGAACAGATGCACGTCTAAATCTGATTCAAGTATGACATCATCACCTGGGGTCAAATATCCACAGCGGCTTCTGTGAGGAAACAGGAGTGAAAATCCGTCTCTGACACCCAGAGCATGGCCGCCGTCCAGAAAAGCCGACGGCTCATCGGAGGTCAATCGGCTCTTTAATCTATCATTTTGTGTCGACTTAACAATGATTGATTAACTTCTACAAACACTCTGCTGCTGTCGGATACAGAAACCAGTTGAGGAACTGGCCAAAACCCTCCTACATGTCTGTTCACATAGACAGCAGGTAAGTTGGGGTTAAATGCCTTGCCCAGGGGCAAAATATAATATAACAGGGGAAGGTGGAATAAAATCTACGCATCCTGTTTAGAATCAGGCAGAACGCCAGGAGCTTTTCTGATGAACAACAGCCTGCAACCTCCAATTAGTAATGCTCTGCATTTTTGCAGGAGCCTAAACTGATTCTACCTACACATTTTTTAAAGAAGGGGAAAAAGGCCAAATACGACATACATTTTTACCGTTTTTACACCATTCAATCTAACGAGGCTCCAAAGTTTCTATGGAAGACAAACAAGCTCACAGCATACCAGATGCTACGGATCCATTATTGCATATTAATCCTTTGTTTGACATCCAGGCAGGCCTGAGCTATCTATAGTTATGCTGCTATAGGCTTAGGCTGCTGGAAGGCAGACAGACCACCTTTCATTCTACCTCTACTCTCCCATTCTGCAGCATTTACTAGTTCAACCTGTTAGGATTATTTTTCATTAAACCTTAATATTCCCTGCCTGTTTCTAATTTTATGTTCTCTCTGGCTTTGTCTCATCAGAGTGGCTTCATCTGGTATTTTCCTGTTTGACTGTAACTCTATCCTGGAGAGAAATATCAGCAAAACCTTTCATTGTTGATGGGCCTGTTTTTGAATTGAACTGAACCCAGCTTGAGTTCTTGCTGCTGAAAACAGTTAATTTCACTTCAGTTCTATTCAATTAAATCTATTTAAATAGCACCAATTCACTGCAATTTGCAGAGACTATTAAATCTGATATACAGTCAGAATGATAATACATTTTCTACCTTATGAAAACTGTCTGATTGCATCCAGTCATTGACTTTGCAGGATTCGTTCAGTTAGATGAGCGGTGACAGCAGATATTTACTTGCATTGTGCAGTAATCCCTTGCACTGAGCATGCATGCGGCGATAGTGGAGAGGAAAAACTCCCTTTTATCAGGAAGAAAACTCCAGCAGAACCAGAACCAGGCTCAGCGTGTGCAGAAGCAGACATAAGAGAGAAACATAGAAGCACTGATCTACAGAAACTTTCTATGTAGCGCTGAACTAGCTCCCCATGTGGCTCTGTCTGGGAAAGAAACAGTCAATTTATTAGAAGAACTAAAACAACTGATTATATTAGTGATGCTACGACAGAGGACTTTTTTTTCCTGGCATTGCTCTAAAACGATTGGTTGGCCTGTATTTAGCTCCCCTTTCAACAAGTGAACCTGTTTTTGCTCCTAAACCAAACGCTGCGACTCGGCCACCATGTTTTAATGAGTTTGAGGCTTCTGATTGACAGCAGGGTCCTCCTGACTCCACGTTTGGATCAGTTTCAGTCGTGCTACCCGTCAAAACATACCGAAATGGTTTTCTGTGCTACCGTTCTAGAAACAGGATGTTCTGTATTTCAAAGCAACTAACAACCTAAATAAAAACTGTAGTAATTAGAGTGATTTTCCTCTTGTGACCAATCTTACCCTTTGTCCCCAGGTGTGAGGGTGAAGCCTGTCAGAGTTTTGGGGCCTCTGCTGCTGTTGTTCTTCTTGGTGGAGAGGTCCAAGACACCGTCTAAGGATGTAATCAAAGCAGCAGAAAACAGTTAACAGACGTCTAACCTCTTCATGATGTTACAAATAGATTTTGATTTCACGCTAGTTTCTGCTAACGGTGTTATCTTTATTCCAACAAAGGGTAAAAAACAATCCACTGGACTTTGTTTCCAAGTTTGAAGATGTTTCACTTCCCATCCAGAAAATCTTTTTCAATCAACGTGTCAGAAATATTGTTGAGTTTGAGGCTTTATAGAGAATACCAAAAACACATGGAAAACATGGTGTTAGCTCAAGCTAACATAGCTAACAGTAGATCACAACCCATAATATTTGTTTGTTCTAAGAAATATCTCATGTATAACGGTTCGTGAAAACTTTGAGGCAGCAGCGCAGTTTCGCATTTTCACCAGTCAAACGTAAACCGATAATGAAATAACTCTGCTAATGTTAGCCTTCCAGCTAACATTAGCAGTCCAGTCATCTACCCAGCATGCACTGCAAAGGTGAAAAACAAACAAATAAACCTTTAAAAAATGTTAAAAACTTCTAAATAAAAAAATCCTTTGAAAGTAACTTTGTTTTTTCAGATTGCATTTTATTTTTACACATTTTACATTATAAAATTGTATTATTCAAATTTCTCTTGCTTTACAGGGATTGTATTTTTTCAAATTGTGTTTTATAGATCACGTTCTCATCATTTTGGATGTTTCTATTGGTTTGCTGGACGTTAGCACCAACATTTTAATTGGTAAATGTGTGCGTTAAGAAAGAATGTTTGAATTGGGAGTAAAATAAAGGGAAATGGAATTTGAAATGAAAGATTTTAAAAATGTATTTTGGAAAGGAAAATTTACAAAATATAAAACCTGGGAAAAAAATTTCAAAATAAGATTCTTAAATATTTAATTGAAAAAAAAAAACCTAATATGTGAAAAAAATAACACCAAAGTTACTCTTATAACCTTATTTTTCTATTAATACGTTGATTCCGTTTTTTGATATTCTACAAACTGTCTACTTTGCTTGCAAAAATAATGAAACAAAATTCACTCCATACTCAAGTAAAAAAACACAGAGGTTCATGACGTTAAAAAAAACTCCTCATTGCTCTTATTACAGTAATGATTTGTTAAAACTATGGGCTGAACAGAAAACCTCACTTATTAACCCGCTAACATCAGCTATTAATACCCTCAGTAATACTCAGTAGAAAGCAGAACACAGAATATTCTGCTCAATAAGCACTTTTAAACCTCAAATGGATGCTTCTGTGAAATCAATAAAATAACCAGATCATGTTCCACAGTTTCCTTTTTTGTGCAAATAAAACCATAAAAATCTTAAAAATATGTAATATTTACTGAAGGTTGTTATATGATCTGAGTCTCATACCTTTCAGAGTTGCACTGCGTCATTTTAAGCTTTCAGCTTCTTTTTGTTATTGAAAAATGCTGGAATTGGAAACGTTGGCAGCATTTAGAGAGAAGCTCCCCAACCCTGGTCCTCCAAAGCCTTCATGTTTTTAAATGCGTCTCGGCTCCAGCTCAGCTGAATCAATGATGGTAATAAACCCTCAGCATGCCATGAAGTGCAGCTCGAGCCTTTTAAAGACCCATTTATTTTTGTTAGGTGTGTAGCAGCGGGGAAACATCGTAGAAATGCAGAACAGCGTTTGTCCTGATGACCAGGGCTCAGTGACCTTTGCTTTAGGAAAACCACAGTTAAGGTAAGGGTCTAAACTTTATAAAAATATGCTTAGGCACTACTGTTTTAACATCGCTGATGGTGTTATTAGCTCTACAGTGAAAAATGTGGGCGATGGAGACGAGAGCACTGCAAAAAATGTAAATCTTAAGTCATTTTTTCTTAAAATAAGTGCATTTTTTCTTGGATTGAGGAGGTAAGTGAGACACTTTTGATTTAAATTAAGAAAAAACAATTGCAATGTCTTATTTTAATTGCATTTTATCTGATTATCTTATATTAAGAGTAAAAATACTTATTCCATTGGCAAATCCTCTTACTTACCTACTCAAATTAAGGGTAAATACACTTAATTTAAGTAATCTTTACGTATTTCTAGATTGTTTTTGCAGTGGAATGAGCTCTGCAGATGGCCAACGTTTATTGTAGGCAATCATTGCCTTTAAAATGTTTGAAACCAAGAAATCTAGAAGAAGACTAAATTACACAAATATAAAAACAGGAATTTGGTGAGAAATAGAGGTCCATCTGATGTCTGTGCGCAGAAGGTGTCTCCAAACACCTCCTGTATTTATTCTGCAGCACCGTTCCTCTTTTCACATCATTGCTTGTTTCCCCCCCCCTCAGACCCGCTCGACTCCTCCTGATTTTCATCAGCCGTGTTTAAAGCCTTCCTATACAAGGTTTTAGAGTGCAATCACAATTTGATGTACCTGCAGGAAGGCAGTTACTATGGCAACCATACCATGTAACCGAGGGATATTTAACAACCTTATTGCGGAGGTATTTTCAGGGTTAGTTTCTTTTCTAATTTCAGGTAAAACCATCCGTCTTGGTGGCGTTCCACTGTGAATACTTTAGATCGCTCAAGCTGTGCGCTCTTTGCATTAAGCGTTTTTAAAACTGACCTCCGCAGTGAGACATCCCTGCTGTCAATCTGTTTGTGCAGCTCATTAGAGAATCTGCATCCAGTTCATTAGCGACTTTAGGAACTGCTTATTTTGTTTGTGCATCTGCATATGGAGCTACCTGTTCCTGTTTGAGTTAAAGGGCAGGAAAGAAATGCTCTGCTTCCCATCGCGTGGGCTGTCTGTCACAATGATGTCTGGAAAACACAATCTGCACCAATCTTGTTTGTGATGACTTGGGTTATTTGACACAGGAGGTCATCGCTCAAAGAAAAAAACGATATTAGTCAAAGTTTTCCACTTCTAGTTGAAGATTTTTGTTGAATTAAGAAAATTCGTAAAGTTTGTACTGGACTGGTTGGCAGGCATGTTAGAGCAGGGATTTGAAAAGTGGGGGTCAGGACTCCCAGGGGGGTAGCAACAGAGCAGGGATGGGAATTGATTGCTGGACAAAGTATACATCGGAATACATGAATGTGAATGTCCCCTGAGCAAAGAACCACTATTCCAGAAATCAAGTGGAAATTATTACTTATTATCAATAATTCTATTACAATGGTGAAAATTATAAACGTCAAAGAAAATCCAAGTCCGAAATTGGAGCGTAGCGCGTCTATATGTCGTTGTCCACCTGCAACCTTTGAAGTGCAACCCTTCTGCGCATGCGCTTTACCACAAGATAGGATAGAACGCCATATGGACGCGCTACGGTGGGATTTCTGACACCGGTATGGGATGGAGGGAGGTGGCAGCGCTATCTGGTGTGGCTGCTGTCTACCGACGCCTACAGTGACGGAGTCTATCTGCTGTCCAGAAGCTGACCTGGACCACTTACTGCGCGGTGAGTTGGGCTTTCCCAATGTTTGGACATTTAGATTGCTTTGCTCAGAGGTGGACGTTTTGGAGATGGCCATGCTGTCTCTAAAGGCAGGTGGAAACATTGAAGCGACCGAACATTTCACAAATAAAGATGTGGGATGGTAAACTGGCTCCGCCAGATGGATTTGCTCCGCATATCCATCTGGAAACCTTCGGTTGAAGTAATTTTGGGAAGGGGCAAAAATACTGGTTAGCTGATTGGCCTATGTTGGTGAAGAGGAGCCAATTGATAGATCAAACTCTTGCCGAAACCAGTCGGGAGAAGAGCAAAAACATCTTTTCCTCTGAGAAAAGCCT
>NW_015150498.1:1928958-1930433 GCF_000732505.1 Cyprinodon variegatus | reverse complement strand
GGATGGTGAAGGAGAGCTGGGACCTTAGGGTAACCTGACTGCCTGCTGTGGAAATTGAGAATCATGGTTAGAAATAGACCATTTCTCTGGAGGTTATTGGTGGTTGAGTTATTTAGAGACTTGAACAGGGATAACGTTGGAGAGATCAGCGCTAGTGATGAATGTTTTAGAGTTAGGGGTATAGTTGATGACTTCATACCTGCAAACATAACTTTACATGTCTCTGACATAACATGGTATCTAGAAATCTAGAAAAAAACGTGATGTTTATTTGTGAAAGAGAGAGAATACAAAGATTAAATAAATAGATAGAAGTTCTCCAATTTGATGTCAGAGCCAGAAAACATCTGGTGAGGAGGAATAGGTTCATGAGGAGAGTCTAATCCGTGAGGAGCTACTGACCTTTTCACCCCTCTGACACGGACAACCCCGTATATGGTCACAGGGCACGAGCTACCTCGCTCATCTGCAACAGCTTCATTAGGTAATACTAAAGAAGAAAACAGAGTGATCTCCGTCGCAGCACAAAATTTAATCTGACCGTGTGCGCAGCATTGGGCATGGAGATAAGGCCAGCCTTATAAGCCTTCTGGGTTTGAGTTAAAGAGATGTTGGAAGTGTTACAGCGACAGTTGGGGGAATAAACTTTGTTCCAGGGAGTTAATGCAGTCCCATAGGGCACAGACATGCACTTCTGTTAACTGAAGTCATAATCCTATCAGTATTTTCTGGCTTTATAAAGGCAAACACTAAAAGCTTTATATATATATACATATATATATATAGCTTTTACCGTATATAAGATTCCCAGCGCTGCGGCTCGCTGGTATGCTTGAGCTCCAAACAAGAGCTGTATATTTTAGAAGGATCTTAATCCTGATCAACTGACAGACGATGTTTTGCGCTGGACTTTTTTTTGCCTAAAACTGGTTAAAAACTGTTTTTCAAACTCATCAAAGTAAATAAAGACAAGCTGCTCTCTAGCTTTCACTGCAAAAATGATCTAAAAATGGGTAAAAATGTCTTAAATTAAGTGTATTTACCCTTAATTTGAGCAGGTAAATAAGATGATTTGCCAATGGAATGAGGATTTTTACTCTTAAAATAAGATAATTAGATAATACGTACTTGATGTAAGACAATATAATTATTTTTTTCTTATTTTAAATGTAAATTCTCTTGTTCCATTGGCAAAGTTTCTCACTTACTTCCTTAATTCAAGAAAAAAAAAATCACTTATTTTAAGAAAAAAAATCACTTATTAAGATTTCATTTTTTTTGCAGTGTGTAGCTACAGAAAAGAACATCCAGAGCATCAAAGCTTCAAAATTAAGTATATTTACTCCTAATTTGAGTAGGTTAATAAGATGATCTGCCAATGGAAAGAGATATTTTACTCTTCAAATAAGATAATTAGATAATATGCACTGAAATAAGAACATTTATTATTTATTTTTTATTTATTATTATTTATT
>NW_015150498.1:1923678-1926979 GCF_000732505.1 Cyprinodon variegatus | reverse complement strand
CTGCAGCTCAGATAGCTAAAGTCTCAGTTTCTTTCTTTAGTTCAACATCTTAATAGTGCAGAACATTTAACATGCTCTTTTGGGTTGAGATTTCCACCAGACGTTCTCGGCTCTGACGGCTGTGCATCAAGCAGAGCGGCTGATTGATCAGATGGCTCTTCCACCAATGGGAGAAATGGCCTGGAGCTAGGCAGCACAGGTGAGCACATGCATGTGTTTAGCATCCGCACATGTGTGGTTATGTGAACATGTTTATAAGTTCATTAAAAGAATTTGAGGGATGCACGGAAACAGCTGGTTTACAGCCTCTAAGTGAGAGAACTCCCTCTGAAAACGTCTCTCCTGTGAAGCGGAGCAGCCGCAGCGTGCGCCGCCTCAGCTCCACGCGCATGCTGGGGATGTGTGCAGGTCTGTGTAAACACGCTGTGGTTTGTAAGCTCAGTCTGCAACATGTTTACAGGTATCCGACTGAAAACAGAAGTGCATTCCTTTGAAAAGATTTTATTTTTTCAATGAGTATGTGCTCATGATAGGAGCTAAGGCTGCATAAGTACGGCATAAGTAAAGCTACAAAAGAATTCCATCCCTATGGCAGCGAGTGCAACATTCCTATCACAAATTCAGGGTACAATAATTGTTGATTTAAAAAATTAATTTCGTGTTTATTTTATTTGATTTTTTTTTGTTGCTCTCTAAATTAAAATCTATATTTGTTCTTTTAGTTTGCAGTGATAGCGTTGTGGTTCCAGAAATTTAACACAGAGGTAGCAGCTTGAAATCTGTCCAAAAAAGATCAACTTTGTAAAGTTAAAAAAGGTGGATATAGGGTTGGGAAAGAATCAGTAAATAAATAAAAACAATGTTTTAGGGTTAATTTAACTCAAATGTCTAGGAGTAAAAAAAAAAAATAAATAAATTGTTATATGATTTTTTCTTTGTTAGACGCCCTCTAACGGTCTATTAGCATCATTTTCTTTCTATATTTCATGCCGTAAAAGTTCAATAACAAAAAAAAATCAAAAAAAAAAAGAAAGAAAAATCCACTGGACTTGGTTTCCAAGATTTGAAGACGTTTCGCCACCTCAGATTTTTTTTAATTTTTTTTTTACTTTTACGGAATGACAATGACCTGAATGACTGAGAATCTTCATCTATATTTTCATAATTTTTGCTTGCAGAATGTTTTATTTGCATTTGTTTTGTTGCAGTATTTTTTGTCGATGTTTTTTGCGTTTGCATGTTTTGGAGTTTTTGCAGCTCGTTTGCACCTGTGGACCACCATAGTTTATGCTGTTGAAACTTCACCAACTGGCTCCTATAAGAGCTTATCTTTGTAAAAAAACAAAATGACATTTTTGCACCATATCCGTAGTTATCTCTGTGGTTCTGAGCTGCTTCTGCTGACCACTGATTGCTTCCTGCATGAAACATTGTCAGCAGCAGCAGGCTGTGAATTAATGCCCATCCTTACGACCTATCAGGATGAAGGCTTCCTAATATGGGCCAGAAACAAATGTCCTGGTTCTGACGGTCTGAGTATAGAAGGACTGGTGGATTTGTTTATTTTGGTTGGAGTAACGAGCAGCAGCTACACAGCCCAGATGGGTTAATGATCCCTAGAGCTAAAACAAAGCTTTACTCCGCCTGTGAACATTGTTTTATAGGAATGCAGTGTATGTGTACGATTTGAGGATAATCTGAGCCAGAAATCCTCAAAAAGTGATTCTGAACTCGTGTGTGTGTGTGACGGAGAGAGATGCACGACGAGATGTACAGCAAATTTATCTTTTGTTGTAAAAATGAAGGAGGCTTACTGTAAGCAGATTCAGAAAAGCCCGTATTAAAGTGTATGACCGGTCCCACTGCGGCGGAGGGCGGAGGGAGAGCTGCTGCTGCTGCCAGGCTGAATTTGGTGCGACGCTCTGACTGCGGACCCCCTGCTGCTTTGCTTTGATTAAACACGCTGAGCCCTCAGAACTACCTCGCTTTAACAGCAGATAAAAACCTTTTTGGGCTGATCTGTTAATGTGCTGATTTGAATAAACGCTTCATGAAGGTAAATAGAAATGACTTTGCATGGGTGCAGATGCTGGATCAGATATTCTAGGAGGAAACATGTTTCTCTCACCCTGCTGGCTGGGCTCCTGATCCGCCTGGGCCTTTCTGACGGTGAGGTCCAGCGGCCCGTCCTGGTCCGCCATGAGAAGCTTGCTGAGGACCGGGTTCTGTGCAGAGGCAGCAGCCGTACCTCCTCCTCCTCCGATGATGCCAACTCCTGTCCCGTTGCTGCTCTGGATGCCGGTGGGCGCTGAGGTGATAGCAGCGGAGGTGGGGCTAAAGCCGGCTCCCGGAGTCGGGGACGGAGAGGAGGAGGCAGACGATGGAGGGGAGCTGGGCGTGGGCCCGACCGGGGAGCTCGGGGCCGGGGCCAGAGACACCGCTCTCGACAGGCTTTGGTCCTTCATGGTGCCGTTGGGCAGGGGCAGGTCTTCCTGAGTAGTTTTTGAGGTATATTCGGCAGCGAACTGGTGGATCATTCGCTGCATGATCTCACGAGCCACTAGAGGAATGTGGGGGTCAGAGAAACTTGGGAGGTCTGGAGAAAAGGAGAAGAAAGAGAGGAGCAAACATATCAGCATCCCGTCCTCGAGGAATTCCCTGGTCTGTTGGAACGTCCTACCGCTTATTTATCCCATTTCATCCAGAAAATCTAATCCTGATGTTATGCTGCAATAATCCAAAAATCACGCTGAAGCCGCTCTTAATCCTGCCTATTGAGCGGGCTGAGAGCACCATGATATCAGTGTGCACATCAGATTTTAGTTGGTACCTTCACTTTCCATCAAAATCTCCAACTAACGTCTTTTTATGGTTTTTGGTTCCAGTTAGCCGTCTACACTTCAATAAATCTGCACTAAAATAAACCTGAGCTACAGCACACATAGATTCATTCAATGTTAATAAACATGCAAACAATCAGTCAGCAAACATTTCAGCATCATGGCAGTTTGATAAGAATGAAATCGGTTTGTTGAATCATTTCTAATCAAATCAGAACCCAAATATATTTTAAAGCAGGGGTTGACGTTAAGGAATTTTACCACTTGCCACATTTCATTTGCCCAGAAACAATTTTTACTTGATAAATATAGTTCCTAATATTCATTTTTGTATATATATCAATGAAACATGTTTGTTTTTTAAATGTTTTTTTGTATTTCAGTATTTTTTAAGTTTCCAGGTTCCTGGTGTGTATATGCCAGAGATGGCAAAAGTACTCACTTTCCGTACTTGAGTAAAA
>NW_015150498.1:1919670-1922482 GCF_000732505.1 Cyprinodon variegatus | reverse complement strand
TTAATTAATGAATGACACATTTATTTATTTAATTCCACATTTAATTAATTGTTGACACATTTAATTATTTATTTAATGCTGTATTTATTTATTTAATTTTGGCACTTTTTATCCTCCATAGGTTCTGACGAGCAGGATTGAAAAACCACTGATATAGACCAATGAGGGAACATACAGCAGGTGTACGTTGGTTTTCTGCAGCCTTCTGCTTTCATCTGGCTTCCTATTATAAACTCTGCTGTCACAATTTCTCTGGTTACATTTCTTATTTATATTGTTTTCCCAAGTGTGTTTGTTTCTACAGGCAAAGACCTTTCCATCTGGGCGTAGACTAAATCTACAAAAATAAGGTTGAAGCAATCTGTAGAACAGAACTTTGTCTTTGCTTCTGCCTTTACTTTATATTCTCTTTTTTTCCCTAAATTTTCCCTTTAGTTTTTCAGTCTTTAATATATTGAGTGGAGGTGGTGAAAATGTTTTAGTCTCTATGAAGGTAGATTTGTTTCTTATTATTCAATCAAAAAAAAAAAGGTTGCTTCAATCAAAAAATATAATTTCAATTAAAAAATATTCACTTCAATGAAAAAAAAAACTTTTCAATCAAAGAAAAAAAGTCTTTGAATGCAAAAATATATTTGAGACTCAAAAAAATACATTTGAACACTTGCTTTTCTTTGATTGAAAATGTTTTATTTGATAGAAGTGCAGTATTTTTATGTTTAAAGCAACTTTTTAAATTGAAGTAACATTGTTTTTTGATCATTTGTGTTTTTATTATTCAAACAAAAAAGTCACTTCAAACACACAAACAACAGAATCAATTAAAAAAGTAACTTCAATGAAAAGATAAACGTTTTCAGTCATAGAAAATTGTTTTTGATTATTCAATCCAAAAAACAAAGGTTGCTTCAATCCAAAAATATATTTTCAATCAAAGAAAAAAAGTATTTGAATGCAAAAATATATTTGAGACTAAAAAAATTGCATTTGAACACTTTTTTTTATTGTTGTAAATGTTCTCTTTGGTTGAAGGGATCTATTTAGTGTTTGGGCCTTACATGGGTAGGACATTTGTTTCTTAATCATTCAAATTCCCAAAAATCTACCTTCAGTCTCCATATAAGCATCATCAGTCTAAAATCTACTACAGTGTGTGTTTACCTGCAGAGAGGATAGAGATCACTCTGGACATCCTTTAATTGATAGAAATGTGTAACCATCCCAGCATCTACCAGCTGAATTATAAACCCCTAACCTCAGCTGAGCTTTAACTGTTTTATGTCTTTAAACCTCCATCCAACAGCGCGTCTGTCAGGAAGCTGGGAAACGCGCCCCAGACGTGTCAGCAGGTGCCGTAGTCCTACGCTGCTGTAACAGACGCAGTAATCGTCTGTTCTCTGCAGTCTGCGCTTCCTGAAAACATCACACTGGGTTATCACTGCCACTAAAAGCTCCCATTGCTACGAGCTTATACAGCAACAATCAGATATTCTAGTTCTTATTTCAGCCCTACGATGTGAATAAACCGCATTCTTTGTTAGAAATATGTACATTCTCACAACGTCCTTACTGTGAGTTCAGATCAGTACACAGGATGAACAGCAGAGCCACAGAAAGAGGCCTGCATGCTACTGATTGTCATTATTAAGACACCTATTGCAGTTTGCCCCAAAGTTTATAATAAAAATGAGAGAGGAATCCATAATAGCGGTAATTAAAACCTCACAAAGTCAAGTCCAGGGTTCAAACACCTTAGTTTACATCCAATTCAAAGACTTTTCAGGTCAAATTCTCTCAAATTATCACACAGAAACATTTACCTACTGCTAAATCTGAAACAGATATTAATAAATAACTTTAACACCACGGGTATTATTAAAAAAAATAAATAACTAGCAGTTGCTGGCTCAGATTTGATTAAATAAGTAGATTGAATAAACAGCCTGAACTCATACTGATAACATTCATAGTCTACATTTATATCAACAATGCATGGATACGTCTAGCAGAGGCGAGATGAGGCTTTGATGAAGCTCTTCAGCAAATCTATTACAAAACGCTTCATTTCTCAAAGCCTTATTTAAGGGCAGATTACACTTCTGCATCTGCACACATCAAATGTCGCTTGGGTCTGGTCGCGAACCAGTTTTGCTGGTATGCTTCTGCACCGTCGGTCTGAAATTTCTAGGGATCCACAGCAGTTTCCCACCAAAGTGCAAGGGGGAGCGTATTCAAGAACTTCGGCGGATGGTGAAGAGAATTTTGGTGTAACCGGCGGGAGTGTTTATCTTCCAAAACAACAATGGCACATCTGCAAGATATCACGGTCACAGAGATGGATCTAAAGTTGAGGAACAGGTTCTGTTAATGGAGTTGGCAAAAAGACCGATTAACCTTTCGTCCTAGTTGTCCATTGTCCCTCGGTTTTTAAAAATGGCGCACCCCGGCACCGAATGGAGAAGGACGACCACACAGACAGCCGGAAAGGCATACCAAGGACCAATCACAGCTGCTTTTTTATCTGCGTACTTCCGCTTGAGGTCTGCGCGGGTTTGCGACCGTCCAACGCATAGTCAGGAATTTTTTAAGGTGCGCAACGACGGTTACAGAACCTTTGCACGGGGGGCGTGGTCGCGCGCAGAGACAGATTTGACGGTTGCAGAGGCTATGCCGTCAGAAGCATAAACTGGCCTTTAGACTGCAAGAGGAAGGATAATAATATATCCATGATTAATTGAATCAAAAGATTTTATTCAAAAATTATTTTTGTAAATCTAATACAATAAAAATGCTGTTAGCTGATTATAAGGGC
>NW_015150498.1:1917086-1919189 GCF_000732505.1 Cyprinodon variegatus | reverse complement strand
AAAAGACAATGCATTGTGCTGACTGGGGTCGAATAATGTAGTTTTTTTTAGTAATAATGATTTTATACACGTCCTTAGCAGCACGGTTTTTCTGTGTGTATTTAAATAATTTATAATTATTTTACATGAATTGTATTTCTTAACCATAATGTTTTTTATGTAATTTTATCTTGTGATTTTATACTTATATATTTTTAATAAAATGAAGACGTATTTTATTAAATTAATGACACATTTATATATTTAATTCCTTATTTATTTAATGAATTACACATTTAAATAATTGTTTATTTCTGTATTTATTTATTTATTTAATTGTGGCACTTTATATCAAAGACGTGGTTTTAATTAATGAATGACACATTTATTTATTTAATTCCACATTTAATTAATTATTGACACATTAAATTATTTATTTATCTAATTTTGGCACTTTTTATCCTCCATAGGCTCTGAGGACTTTAGCAGCAAGGTTTTTCTTTGTGTATTTAAATAATTTATAATTATTTTACATGAATTGTATTTCTTAACCATAATGTTTTTTATGTAATTTTATCTTGTGATTTTATACTTGTGTTTATTTTTAAGGTTGCCTTTTTTATACCTGGCTGGGGGACTACCGATGAAAATTAGCACTCCTTAGCTAACTCGGGTATATTTACATTGTTTTAATGTTGATTAATGTACACTGTCCCCTTTCAAATAAACAATAAATAAAATAAAAGATAAAATAATAAATACAATTTTTAAATAAATAGGAAAATCAAGTCATATTTAGGCAAACATTTAAACTAATCATGCATCCCTTTAAAAGCTACAGTAAAAATTATGCTGTAATCCTCTCCCATTCCAGATTTTGATGTAAATAACTCAAAAACTTCACTCTTTGGTCCTAAAAAGTCCAGAAGGAACAACATTCCTCACTTTTTTTTACTACACAGAAGCAAATCGTCTCTGCAGTTTGCCCTCCCTCCCATATAAAGACTTCCACTGTGATAAAAGTGTTGCTATAAAGACAAGCAAAAGCTGCGAGGAAGCCATAATGTCAGCGACAGACGAGTTTGTCTTTTCTTTCAGCAGAGACGTTTCAAACGAGGAACCGACCGCTGGCATACAAAGCTGAAACAAAGGCTCGCCCCAAACTGTGTGGGCTGCTGTTTTAACAAAGAGAAAGCTACAGACTGAACTGGGGAACTCTAAGTAGAGGTTTCCTTGCTAGAAATGAGTTCCTACTGACAGGATGACTTGGAAGTAAGAGATCTAAATAGTCAGGAGTCACTCTGGCTTTAAATGAGCGAGGTGAAATGTTCTGTGATTTTTATATTTCCCGTGAAGCTTTAAATCCCTCTCTGAAGGCCAGTTAGACTCACTGTGGTGAAGTATTATAAAGGCTGTGACTACTGCACAGAGCTATGATACTAATGGTAGCATTATGTCTGAATAGAATCACAGCAGTTTGGGTTTTATTCCTGTTTTAACTAAGAACATACGTTCTGGCTTGAGGTTAAGGGGAGCGGCGGAAACAGATATCGGTCTACTTAAAGTCCTCATCAATCTGGCTTCTCCCACACAGCCAGATCTACCTGTGGAGAGGCCATATTTAGACAGAGACACGCTTTATCTTACACACATGAAACGCGTGCATGCATGCACACTGGCTCCTGTTAGCGGGAGGGCAGGCACAGAACCTCAGATCAGGAAACATTGATCAACTCTGCTTTACCTGCAGGGTTTTAGGACTTTATCCGTTATACTGACGGATTCATTAATGAATAAATACGTCTTTTTGGAATAAAAACTCTCATTTTGACCAAATATAGTGAAATGAAGATATCGCATACCAAATCAAGGTAAACATTTTATCTTATTTTATGCAAACAGAAATATCAACGGTAAAATTAAGAGTTTATTTATTTCAGTATTGAATTCTTAGACAAATGTATTCATTAAATCTTCTTTAATACCAGATTTATTTTGGTATACATATTGGCAAGGATGTAAATGTTTTAGATGGATTTGAACTAGGCTTATTAATTTAATGATGTCAGTAATTCAATTTTAATTTGATTCAGTTTATTTCTATAACACGTCATCTCAAGAAAC
>NW_015150498.1:1912631-1913705 GCF_000732505.1 Cyprinodon variegatus | reverse complement strand
TTCCATTGGCAAACTATCTCATTTACCTACTCAAATTAAGGGTAAATACACTTAATTTAAAACATTTTTACTTATTTCTAGATTGTTTTTCCAGTGTACATGTCAGGTACGCCGGTCATTGAGGTTGACCAATGCACCTTACATTAGAGCTGCAGTCTGTGCACTGCAAAAATGATCTAGAAATAAGTAAAAATGTCTTAAATTAAGTGAATTTACTCTTAATTTAAAGCAGGAAAATAAGATTGTTTGCCAATAGAATGAGTATTTTTACTCTTAGAATAAGTTAATTAGATAATATGCACTTGAAATAAGACAATGCAATTCTTTTTTCCTATTTTAAGTGGAAATTTTCTCGTTTCATTGGCAAAATGTCTCACTTACCCCCTCAATTCAAGAAAAAATTTGCTTATTTTAAGAAAAAATTACTTAATTAGATTTACATTTTTTGCAGTGTGGACTAGCATGGCTATCACTGCCCCTACAGAGTTAGGGACTGATATCACACTGGGATCAGCTTCATAGTCATGGTGGGACACTTCTTTGATTTTATTTATTTTGCTCAGGCTACTCGTAAACCCACAGCCCGCCAAATGTTGAAAGGGCAATATTATTGCCATTACTGTTAATATATAGTAGAAATTTTACACATTCAGTAATAAAATGTCACATGGGATGAGGGGATGGTTATTTAAAGGTATACTATGCAATCGGTGTTGATTTTCCAGCGAGGCTCCCCCCAGAGGGCGAAAGTAAAAGTGCACTGTCGTAAATATGCTCAGCTGTTCTCCTGGTTTCTCCGTCAAGCCAGGCGCGGTTGTTTTGAGCTTAGCAGACAGGCGAATGCAACGAATCACCATGTCTACTGCGGTAAGTCACTATTTTGTTCAAATTTTCGAGTTTGAAAATTTAGCATGTTTTCATACATTATTTGTTATGCATGTGTCTAAATAACAAAGATTGTAGTTAGTAGGGATGGAACGGTTTATGAAAACCGTCCGAACCGTTCGGTTCGGTTCGACTGTGTTTCGTTCGGTTCTTGCGCTGCTCCTTTTTCTCATAGGCGAAGCGTTTCCA
>NW_015150498.1:1905943-1909902 GCF_000732505.1 Cyprinodon variegatus | reverse complement strand
CTAGAGTGTTGTTCATCATGGGTGTGAGTAGAGAATGAAGGCTAATCATGTTTTGGGTGTACTATTCCTTTAAGGAAGCTGTTTTTCAGCTGAAGCAGATACTGTTTCCGTCGCTCAGCCATCTGAGAGGTGGGGCGCAGGTTGCTGTTAGGCAGCAGCACCCCACTTCCTGTGTTAATGATACAGAGTTTCCAGGTGGCATGCTAAGCAAATTAACATCAGTAATGAGCAGGGAGCAGAAAATGAAACTGAAACAAACCAGGCAACAGACGGAGGATGATGCTCTAATACAGACAATAGGATGAAGGAATCAGTCAGAAAAGAAAAATACAAAAAAAAAAACCTTTATAGACTTAAACGGTTTAGATCAGAGTTATTTGAATCCACGTCTTCAACCTTCAGACTTGTTAACCTACTCAGTTTTTTTTTTTTTGTGTGTGGTTCCATGAAAATAAGATAACAATTCCTCTTCTTCACAAGTTTAAATTATTCGTGTGATTAAATGTATATTTAGTCTTTTCTTTTATAAATTATTATACATTGTTAGCTGAAGTCATCGCTTTTTACATTTTTCTCTCTTTTTTTCCACAAGTGTGAAAGTCTCACTTTATCAGACATTTTTGTGTAAATTAAACATGCAAAGAAAGGAGCCACGTCTCCTTCATCTGCCATGAAGAATATTAGGTTCTGGTCCAAAACTCTGACTTAAGAGGTTTAATTCTGGCTGCAATACTTCTTCTTTTCTTCATTTTGTGATGTTGGTGTTAAAATGTCAACTTAATGATCTTTCAGCCATCTTGTTTGCCTTTAAACGGCGGCTTCAACATGCAGATCATCAACAGATCCAGTCCAGCTGCTCTGAACATCGATTGGACTTAGACTTTGACAACTTTTATTGTCATTTTGTATACACAGAAAAAGAAAATTTCGTTTAGTACAGCTTTTAGACAGTAAATGAACATTTCCCCCCCTCCACAAAAGCTCTGCTGCACCTCTCCCAAACTGTAGCTGACCGCAAACAGACTTGTTTTGGTTTTATGACTGAAATTGCGGAAAACAACTCATGAAGTTTCGGATCGTCGGCTGTTGGATCGATGCATCGATACAAAACTATTATTATTGACACCCCTAGTAAACAGTGTGGGTGAAAAAACATAGTGCAAAAAACCCCCGCATTGATGTGGAATTTCAGAACAGTAATATATATGTTCCAAATATGCAGTATTTTTGATATGGTGTTATCAGTGCGATGCAGAGTCTGTGTCATGATTGGATAAGGATGCATGACTGTCAGATTTACAAGAACCCTCAAAAAAAAGTTTTTGCCTACAAACTGTTAGCAATTGCAAAACTTATCTACACATCAGGTGTAGATAATCTACGGAAGAGGATTAGGGGCACTGAAAAAAAAAAGTTAACTGATTTTTAAATTTTATTTCAGTTTAACATGGAATTAAGAAGTCAGAATTCTGACTTTTTTCTCAGAATTCTGACAGCTAACAAACATGTTAGCATCAAGCCATAGCCATGTCTGTTTTAGAGACTAGCTCTCTTGTTTTAATCACCTTCTGCTCCTCCATTAATGAGGGGACTCCTCGGGCATGTAAAAAGTTGCCTAATTCCATCTTTTTCCACCGATGTGTCACTGGCCCTTTCAAACAACTCACATCTTTGTCAGTGAAGCTGAGTGCTCCCACATCTCTTCCTTCATGGTGCCCATCTAAATTAAGAACCAAAATTCTGAAATTAAAGTCAGAATTCTGAGAAAAAAAGTCAGAATTCTGACTTTTTTCCCATATTAAACTGAAACAAAATGTAAAAATTTACTTTTTACAACTTTTTTTTTTTTTTTCTATTGGCCCTAATCCTCTTCCGTAAAAATCAGGTAAAAACTAGCATGCAAATATTTCCTGTAAATATTTACATGCATGCTGGGCAGGAGGGATTGCTGTAAAGTCAATGAAATAATAATAATATCTGTTGTGACCACATACTCATCTAGGAGCATAACTGGATGCAATCAGCTGGTTTCCCTTAGATAGAAAACTTTTACTTCATCTATCTGAACGAACTGACAGAATTTATCTGTAAAAAAACCCTAAAATGATGTTTTAAATTGGTGCTTGATAAATAAATGAGTGTATATTTAAAATCATACATAATATTTACCATAATGATCAATTTACCTCCAACTCCAAGGTAGAACATCACATTTCTATTATTGCTGCTCTCACTTTTATGCTGCAGATTAAACCTGTTTGCACACCTTATCTCACTTATTCCACGTCCATTTTTACGCTTCTTATTTAGCGGTTTTAAAGATCTGGCTCCTTTTTTGTTCATCTTTTTGTTTCCTCTCCAGACCAGGATTTTCCAGATGCTATCTTACTTGTACATGTATTTTCAGCTTTCCCTTTATGCTATGAAAGCTGGTGTTCTTGCACAGGTACAAAAGGCTATTCTGCAGGCAGCTCTCACATGCAGTTCTCATGTTGAGCACAAAGTATTAGACCAGGACCTGTGCTGAGGGGCTCAAAGAGCTAAAGGTGCCTACAGTGCTACTTGTGAACTGGACTTTAGAAACAATTAAAGTGAGCCAGAAGTTGTGCAGGCTTTAAAATGTAAAGGAACCAACTTTGAAATATTATTATTATTGAATCTATTGGTCTATACATAGACAATGCCTCCATTTGAGTCAAGGAGCTGGCAGGTACATGTCATCCATGAGCCTGTTGGAGAGCTCTTTGGTTTCCTTTTTCTCCTTTTCTCCCAGATGCTGTCAACACAGCAGGGTGATTTTCTTCACTGCTGATCATTGACGCTAATTTGGTGTATTTAAGAGTCCACTTTAAACCTCGCTCCGTGCTGACAGGCCATATTTATGAGAGGCTGCCATGATTTGATGTCCGCCTTGATGTGGAAGTCCAGACTGAAAGCAGGGGACCGTTTTATAAATGTTCACCTGGAGCTCTGGAACTTTGGCTATTTCTACAATTCAACTTGAAAACAACTTTAAAGTATCTCACTATGAAGCTAACATTTAGGATTCATTTTATCATTCATCAATGACCTTTCAGACATATTTTTAACGTATAAAGTAGAAGACAATGTCCAGTCAGAAGCTTTTCTATAATCTGACATCATAGATAATTAGTTCCTGTGGGAGAAACTAATATTACATCATTGAGACATAGTTCCTACCAAAAAGGACGGGTGTAACATTATACGTAGTTAGTTCCTGCGATAGGGACCAGAGCTGTTGAGGAGGAGAGTTCTGCAAGCAGAAGATTTCCAGAAGTACTAAGCAACCCTTTAAAAATCCAGGCAGGTCTAATGCAAAGGTTAGCACATACGACCCATGTATGGAGGCTTTAGTCGTCAATGCGGCCGACCAGGGTTTGAATCCAACCTGTGGTCCTTTGCAGTATGTCTCTCCCTTCTCATCCCCCCTTTCCTGTCAGCCTACTGTCCAAAAAACGAGCCATTAGTGCCATAAACCCCCCCTAAAAAAATGCAGGCAGGTTTGTGACTCAATATTTTGGTGACTATTTCACAAAATACACAACCATTAGGATAAAGTTCACTGATTGAGAGGTTTTATTCCATATAGAGGTGGGTGGCAATTACGGTAGTTACATTTACTTAACGTAACAAAAAAAATTACGTTTACTGTACTTTTACTGTTTCACTGTGTTGTACTTTTACTTTTTACGTGTGTAATATTCTTGTAAAAAAAGTTACTACTCCTACAGGTTAACATACAGTAAACAGTGGATATTAACAGTGGAAGTTTGTTATCATGTCTTAACATATAGACAGTTTTCACTGTTTGGATTGGTTTTATTTTTTTTTTTTTAAGTTTAATGTTTAAAAAAAATTTGTATTTCTTCTAAGAACTTTTTCTTTTGTATTGATGACATTTTTGTTTTTTTCTTTAGGCACTTGAGTGTATAAAATGC
>NW_015150498.1:1902598-1904379 GCF_000732505.1 Cyprinodon variegatus | reverse complement strand
CTGTAAGTGCCTTGAGATGACATGTGTTGTGAATTGGAGCTATAGAAATAAACTGAATTGCACATAATGTCTGTTTTCCAACATCATTTCTAAACATTAAATCTGATGTTATTATTCAACAATTACTTAGTCCTCAAACGTTTGTTACTTTTACTTGAGTAAAAAAATGTTAAAGTAGTGCTACTCTTACTTCAGTACAGTTTTTAGATACTATACCCATCTCTCATTCTATACTACAGCTCTGTTGTTAGTGTGAAATGTTCTAAATACTGTTTCAATCCTATTCAGTTGACTTAAATGTGATTTTTCTAGATGTTAACATTTAGTTTACATGATCAAAGACAAGTAGAGCAACCTAAACACCATTTTCTACAGCCATGCTATGCTAAGCCTGGTTCTGCTGGAGGTTTCTTCCTGTTGAAAGGGAGTTTTTCCTCCCCACTGTCGCTACAAGCATGCTTAGTGTGAGGGATTGCCTTCCAGTCAATGAGTCGATGCAATCAGCTGGTTTTCCTTAAATAGAAAACTTTAAATCAATTTGACTGTATGATCTGGTTGAACTGTAAAGTGCCTTGAGATGATGTGTTGTGAATTTGGCGCTATAGAAATAAATTTAATTGAATTAACATCTATGGCAATGCTAGCACAGGCGGCTAACGTCGCTCCAACTGTTGAAGCTCTGTGCGTCGTCATAGCTCTTTGAAATGTTGCTCAATGTCATCCTTGGGCAGTGAGAACTCTCTAACCTACACGGCTCTGGAAGGGACATACTGTAGAAGGTGTTTGATGTTTCATATCATGTTGAAAGAACCAGTGATGGTTCAGGTCTTTATCTAAAATCTTCTGTTATTTCAAAGACTTCATGATGCCATTAAAAAATATCAGATACTCTATTATACTTCACAGCTAACAGAAGGACTTATTGTTTCTGTTTGTAAAGTTAGTCTTAATCTTACTTTCCGAATTTATAATTTAAATAACGTTTAATTCATCTAAGGCTCAAACATTTTCCTCAGGGATTCCAATAAACGTGCCAAGTACTCTTCATCCTTCAAATCTCTGATGTATTTCGATAAGATATCAGAAACTGCTAACACATGACGTGCTGCAAACATGCAACAACGGAGCCAGAAATGCTCCGCACATGGAGAAAGCAGGAGCGAGAAGTGAAAGAGAGCGGAGTGACAGGAGGAAGAGACAGCGAGCTTACTCAGCTCCGCGGGGACAAAGACAAACAGTAACACATGGGAAAAATCAATACAGTCTCTACATCCTGTGAGCATCAAGTACATGTTAGATCAAGACTTCATTTCTCAAAGCAGTCGCCCTTTTCAGCGCCTAAAAAAACAAAGATGATGATATGATAGAAATGTCTCACCAGACTACCGGATGGCTTGAAACACTTGTTCTGAAGTGGAACCTATCGAATGAGTCTGACTCCATCACATGAAGTTTTGCTGGATTAAACCGCCCATGGAAACGTACAAAATCCTCCTAATTGATGTTAATGCTGCAAAGAACAATGACCGTCTTTGAAGAATGCTTCGATCGTTAGGGAACATGGTTCATATGATTGGGAGCTGAAGATGAAATTAACAGCAGGCTTAAAATACTCCATTGGTGTCCTATTTTACTTTGTACTTAACCGGGTTCACCTGCGTTCACCTTACCGCTGCTAAAAGACCTCGCTAATCTACAGAAGTAGGATGTTATAGTGCATTCAATGCAGGTCCAGCAGATTCTGAAACGGCTTCTTCCCCGCCGCCATCTGACAGCTGAAC
>NW_015150498.1:1895885-1900113 GCF_000732505.1 Cyprinodon variegatus | reverse complement strand
GATACCAAACAGGAAATACACATAGTATAGAGCAGATGTAGATTTGACCAATCAGAGGTCTCCTGTCTGCGGCACTGTCTACACACACGCAGACGACCTGGTTTCTGAGTATAAATCAGCCTTAAGTGGCTGGAGAGAGGGACATCTGGGCCTCCTTACTGGAGCTGCTACCCCCGCAACCCGACCCCGGATAAGCGGAAGGAGATGGATGGATATTTAATGCGCTGAACTTCCATATCAATGCATTTTTTGCACCATTTTTTTTCTCCCACACTGTTTACATTTGATCACTGCTAAACTTTAAGAAATGTAATTGTAATCAGAGCTTGAATTGAAATTGAATACAGACAGTACACTTTCAAGTGTTAAAGTAACACTTTAAGAGTGCATTTGGTCCCACTCGGAATTAGTGTTAAATTAGAACTCTACGTAGTGTTTAATTAGTTTTAATAACTCTGAAATAGTCAATGCACTTTGACACGGCATATTTAACACTGAAATTTACTGTGTACTCTGTGTATACAAAATGACAATAAAAGTGGTGTGTCAACTTCTGTTTGAAAGATTAAAATAAACTTCCGGATCCTGACTTTGGATCTCCTTGAACGGATGGACTGAATGATTATCTCACGACTTTACGATTCCTGATCGGGAGATGGTCGTGAGAGGTTGATCTCCCTTTGTTACCCCCTCTTTGCTACACAATGCACAACCAGGCTGAGACTCAGCCAGATCGAAACAATTCATGCACAAGTAGAGAATCGGCCAGAAAAGGGCTAAAAGTCATACAGTGTTTTGCCGGCTTAAGAGCTTGTACTTGTTTTTAATTTATAGTTGGAGCTCTTACATCATCAGGATTAATAAACCTTCTTCATGATCAAATTCAGTTACTTTTCCAACACTCCAGATCAGTTTTTAAGCTTTTCCAGTTGTAAATTGCATAACGTCTTACAAATTCATGCACATTTAAAAAGGCAATTTCTTCTTTTTTAACAACTGTGGCTCTACGGTCTTTCAGGAGGAGTAAACGCTGCTTGTCAAGACTTAATGTAATCTGCTGGGCTTCCTTAAAAAGGACAATTTTTGACCAATTTGTCTGGAGGATTTGATTGCATTGACTTTGTGAAATGCCTTAAGTTGACATGAAGTGTACTGGAGCTACATAGATAAAAGCAAATTGATGTTAGGATATTTCTACCCTGCAGGATTTTAATCCAAAGGAAAAACAACATTAGAAAAGATGCAAAACAGCTTGTCAGCTCGTATAAAATGGGCAACGGTGCTTTAAATCAATACATTCAACCTTTTTTTTTAGGTTAAAAGTTTGAGCCACGGCCTATATTTTATATTTTCCAGCTGCAGTTGATTACAATGACAACCTCCCAACATGGTAGTTAGGTTGTGATGGCAACAGACTAGCATGACACTCGAAAAGGTTGCATGAGGCGCACCAGACAACATGGTTAACATTTTGTATTTCACAATTTTCTTCTGTCTGTTTAAAAAGCGGCATAATAAGGGAGAAAATCAAGCATTTTCAGGGATTTTGAAAGTTTGAACCCTGATCATGTAAAATAAACTTTATTGAAACTCGATGTTATTGTGCTATTTCTGATCAAATCTAAATTCTCCCCAGATTCATAATCATATTTATCTTCGCAGCCTTTGGGAATTCTGCTCTCTGAGCAGCAGCCTTCCCCAGTCCTGGAAAAACCAGCGGCGGTGACCGTTTAATGTAGAGCACCGATTACCCGCCCATTCCAGGAAGCACGTACCTCAACCACGCTGCGCCAGCCCAGAAAACAATCTACAAACCTTCTCCGATCTCCGATAAATAGAGATCAGTGGTGGCAGCAACATGGGTAGAGACTAGGGGTGTAAATCACACCCATCATGGCGATTCGATGCAGTATCAATTTCCTGACCCAACGATTTAATTTCGGTTTCAACCTGTGTGTAATTTATTACCTGCTCTAATATTAAGCAGATTAAATTTCTGTCATTTCAATTCAATTTATTTATCAACCAGATCATACAGTCAAACTGATTCAGTTTTCTTTCTAAGAAAACCAGTTGATTGCATCGACTCATTGACAGAAAAAGCAGAGAGAGCAGAACATTAGAGATTGAACAAACAAATTCTGCAGAGTGGAAGACTAGAGATAGAATGAAGCAGAATGATGAAATGGGGGTCCCTATGTCCTCCAGCAGTCTAAGCCTATAGCAGCATAACTATAGAGATAGCTCAGGATAACCTGAGCCACTCTAACTATAAGCTTTATCAAAAAGGAAAGTTTTAAGCCTAGCCTTAAAAGTAGACAGGGTGTCTGCCTCACGGACTAAAACTGGTAGTTGGTTCCACAGGAGAGGAGCCTGATAACTAAAAGATCTGCCTCCCATTCTACTTTTAGAAATTCTAGGAACCACTAGTAAACCTGCAGATTGAGAGCGAAGTGCTCTGTTAGGAACATAAGGAACAATCAGATCTCTGATATCAGATGGAGCTTGGCCATTTAAGGCTTTATATGTGAGAAGGAGGATTTTAAATTCTATTCTGGATTTAATGAAGAGAAGCCAGGATAGGAGAGATATGATCTCTCTTTTTAATTTTCATCAGAACTCTGGCTGCAGCATTTTGGATCAGCTTATGGACTTCCTGATAGTAAAGAATTACAATAGTCCAGCCTTGAAGCAACAAATGCATGGACTAGTTTCTCAGCATCACCCCTGGACAGGAGATTTCTAATTTTTGCAATATTCCTCTGATGAAAGAAGGAAATTCTAGAAACTTCTTTGATATGGGATTTAAATGACAAAAATAACATCAAGATTTTTTACTTTATTATCTGATTTTCCATCCGTGAATTCCTCACATCTCTTTTAAACATCCAGGTAATTTAGCCACCATAGCTTCTTTGTTCCGTCTTCCAGCTCTGTCAGAGGCACTAATATAAAGGTCACAGGTGAGCCGTCCTCGAACCCTGTGGTTGTGCAACCTACAATATCCCTGGGAAGGCACCAATTAGCTCCAGTCCCACTGCTAGCTTGACCCCTCGCTCTCATCCATTGTCTTCATCTTTGTGTGCATGTGTGTGCGTGCCAAGTTTGCCGACGTAAAGAAAATATTGATGCCGTTTACAGAAGGCTTCACACTTGTGTGCTCCTGGTCAATAGGGGGCTGGTGTGAACGCACCTAATCAGCTCCGTGTTGCAGTTTCTTGTTTTTGTGAATGTGGAGTGCTTTGTTTGAGCTGATGGATTTCTCCGCATGTGACACGACAGGTCACTACACACAGAGTAGATCCATGACAAGTAGCAGTGTTCAGAAAAAGAAAAGATTCACAAAAAATATGTGGAATCAGACACAGAGAGGCACAGGAGACAGCATCTACTGTAAACATCAGGAGTTAAGATCCCATATGTAGCATTTAAGCTGCTACGGTGAAACGTGTGTCTGAGCCCAGAATGAGAGTGTTACTTTAATGGAGTTTGGGCATGTGTGGGAGTCTTATGCATGAGTGAAAATGACATGCCCGAAATATTCTAAAAATGCCTTCAGTTGGTGGGGGATGGGTCACATGACTGCGGGACGCCATGTTGACCTTGTTTCTGGGAGAGTCAGAAAGTCAGAGGGAGGAAGCCGAGTGTTTAGTGGTGCAGATCAAATATGGATTTGATTTGCACCAGCACTCCAAGCAGGACGGTGTTTGGTTGGGAGGTTTAGGCAGACTAAAAAACACACCACAGCTTCTCTCAGCAGTATTGGACTTTACACACATATAGACCCCCCCACCACCACCACCACCACCACCACCAAAAAAAATAAATATGTAACGCAACGAGGCATAGAAACAAAGCAAGGCTTTATATGTGTGAAAGCGTTCTTCCAATGTAAAGAATGGATACGAAGTAGGGATGAAAACAATCAACTTATAATTGTTGTTAAATTGTTTATTGGAAAAAAATTGGTTGTTTTCATTTCATTAAAAAACGTACATTTAAGAATTTTTTTTCAGTGTTGAAGGATTACTGCTGTTGGTGGTTGATGGTATTTGTAAGGATACGTTTATATTTCTGTACATAGAAATTATTAGTGTTTCACACATGTTATACATTTTTTTATTCAGAAACCTAATAGGTTCATCTATGTTATAACTTATAAATGTGTTTATTGATATGTAATATTCTTTATTGTTGTTTTCTGGTCCAATAAACTATGGAAGAGGAT
>NW_015150498.1:1882272-1895186 GCF_000732505.1 Cyprinodon variegatus | reverse complement strand
TTTTTCTCAGAATTCCGACTTTTATCTCAGAATTCTGACTTTTTTCTCAGAATTCCGACTTTAATCTCAGAATTCTGCCTTTAATCTCAGAATTCTGACTTTTTTCTCAGAATTCCGACTTTGACTTTTTTTCTCAGAATTCTCACTTTTTTCCCATATTAAAATGAAATAAAATTTTAAAACCAGTTAACTTTTTTTTTCAGTGGCCCTAAACCTCTTCCGTAGTAAACAGTTAAAATATTATGATTTAATATTTTTTTTTAACTCAGGTGTCAAAGAAAAATATTTAGCTATTCATTTTATGGATAGATCCTTTTGGCACAAGAGAAAAATCAGGTTTTTAAAGATAAATCGGCTCATCGATTTATCATTAGTTGATTTATATGATTATTCAACTTTAGAATAATGAATTAATTGTTAAATTTAAGTCATTTACACCAACCTTATTGGTAAAATGAGCTCCATTTATAAATGTTGTGACCAGATTCTGATGTCATTTTTTGCATTGCTCTGGTTGATGATTGGCTAATTTCTGGGATCAAAATGGAAAACCTGTTTCTACTTTCTGCATCATCTATAAAGTGAAATATGCATGATAAAAAAAGAAATTACTCAACACTTAGGAGCTCTTTCTCATTGTCTAATCCAGTGGATTATGGGACAGAGGAGCGTAAGCAGCCTTTCTTTCCCCACAGTGACTTGAAAAGAGAGCTGCTAGTGTTTTTCGCAGCTCTGCTGTAAACCGGATTGATATATTTTAAATAAAGGGATAACTGTTGCAGTGTTGGTATTTAAATTGTTTTTTGCAGCTCATAGAAGTGTTTATCAAGATTAACACAGTTAGCATTCCTATATTTAATACCTCTGCTTTTGCATATTACTGAGGCTTCTTCCCTCAAAGCAACTTCCACACCAAAGAGAGTTGTTGTCACGGTAACCTCTTATTGATTAGGGATGGGTGACTGTATTTCTAGCCTCCACCAATCCGATCGCTGACCATAGCAAACCCAGCATTAAATCATCTGATAAACAGCAGATTTTTTTAAATGAACTCATTCTTCCTCCAAAGGCTCCCTGTGTGTTCCCATTAAAAACAGTCCCACTGCCATTTAACAGCTATTTGCACAAAATGCACCAATCACCACGGCAACTGATGCACAAGCGTAGCAAGATGCATGAATGGAGATATGGGGGGAAAAAAAACAAAACATTAAAAACTATCTCTAAAATCAGGAGGAGGGAGAAGAATGCCACAGAGAACTGGTAATTGTTCCTATAAGTGAGTTAATACGCGCCTGACATCCTTAGGCTGGAACAGCAGCAGAAAAAGCTCTTAAAGCACATTAACTCTGGCGCGGAAAGTTTGCTTTTTGACTCTTTCTCAGAATATATAGATCATTTTACTCATCCAACAAAAAGACTTTTTACAGAATATTCATGATATGTAAATGCGGACCTATCAATCTGTAATTTATTGTTAAAGGAAATAAAAGCAGAAAACCTTTATTTAACAAAAAAAGCTTTTTGGGTCGTCAGAGTGATTTATTGTTCTGATCAGGATTATTTCCTAACAGGTGATTGTCAGGTGAAGGAAAGGTGATTCAGGATTATCTACTATCGTTCTGTTTGGAGTCGGGCTTCATCGGGTTTTCTGTCAGACTGGATAACGCAGGCAGGCCTAATAGATCACTACTGCAATTAGATGAGCGTCTTGATTAAAGACATTAATAAAACTTCATTATTTCTAATGGAGCTGAACAATCTGGAACAAAATGTTATGATATTTTCAAGCTGAATCGATATGATTTTCTTTTTTCCTGAAGAAACATCAGAGATCTCAGTCCAAAAATGTTCTGGGGACGGATGAGATATCAAGCTCCCAGGGGTCTGTTAGAGGAGTCACCCACCCCGCATGTTTGTCCAAAGAAAAACACTGAAATACCAACTTCCAACCGGCCAAAAAAAAAACACGCTTAAACCCCGGAAACAATCAGCTTTTAGTGGCAGTTTACCCGGTTCAAATAATTCGGCAATCGACCCGTGTTAAAATCGTCTCGGCTCCTATCGGCATGCTGAGGGAACAGCAGACGTGGGTGGAGCCGCTAAAATACATGCTAGCATTGAACGCAAAGTACGGACGTGAACAAGCGGAAACAACTATGTTTACATTCAATAAGATGATTGTGGCTGATCCCTCGCACCCCAGTCACAGATTATTTCAGTCACTTCCCTCTGGCAGGAGGCTGCGGTCCATCAGGACCAGAACCTCCTGTCACAAAAACAGTTTTTTCCCATCTGCTACCGGCCTTATCAACAAGGCCAAGAACCGCCCGTGACACTGGACAATGTTTCTCTCCCCCATTCAGGATTTCTGCGTTACATTATATATAAATAAATATTCTATCTTATTTTGTTTTTTGTCTGCATCAACACCAAGTCAAATTCCTTTTAAGTGCAAACCTACTTGGCAATAAACTTGATTCTGTTTCTGATTCTGACAGATAATAGAACAAAACAATAACGCACACTGACTACACCCTGGCGTCCTTACATGTTGTTCTCCATTGTTTACGTTCCTGATTTCTGTAGCACTGGTGACAACATCTCAAGGCTAACCCTGCATAATGGTGTCACCAGACATGTGACATGTAGCAGGGGCGACACAGCTTTACCAGTGAGGGGTTAGATCAGCTGTTAGCAGGGCTACACATGTTGGAAAGGCGTGAGTTAACCTGCTATTTTCAGTGGGAAAGAGGCTATAGTGACATGGATGAAAGCAGGGAGGGGCAGGACCTTAAGCCGGGCGTACACTAGGGATGGAACGGTTTTTTAAAACCGTCTGAACCGTTCGGTTCGACTGTCTCGTTTCGGTTCGCGTGTGTTGCGTTCGGTTCATGCGCTGCTCCTTTTTCTCATAGGCGAAGCGTTTCCACTCCAGAGCAGAAGGTGGTGGTACTGCGACCAAAGCCAACCACCAGTAGTAAACAAGAAGAAGAAGAAGCGAAGCAGCGTAGCCGGGTGTAGCAGAAAAAAATCAGTTGTTGTGGAGAATTGTGTGGGTATGGCGAGTGGGAAAGAACAGGAGTTGGAAGACGCGCCAGCAGCACTTTATAGGTCTGCTGTATGGGACCGCTTTGCATTTAGAGTGACCTACGATGACGGCGGAAAGAAAGTTGTGGATAAAAGTGCAAGAGTGTGCAAGCATTGTGCAACATGTTTTGTTTATGCTAACAGCAGCATGACCAACATGTCATGCTAACCCTGAAATCCCACACACTCCATCAGCGCTCCGCCCCGCTGCGCTCCAGACCGGCTGCTCAAAGCAAAGCCTACAGCCTCCACTGTGGCTCCCGTCCGCTCCGCTCTGAGTTCCTTGGAGATGGTAGAGGGCATGTGCGAAATGATAAAATTCAAAGCAGCAAAACATGCGGAAATGATCCAGGGTTTCCGCGGATCATTAAAAATAATTACAATTCATTAATTTATTTGGATTTTTTCATTAATTTCATAAATTTTTATGGGATTTCGGTGTAACAATAAACATATACCGACCAAACCGAAAACCGTGACCACGAAACCATGAACCGAACCGTGGATTTTGTGAACCGCTCCACCCCTAGCGTACACTGTGTTATTTCTTTCAGTCGTTGCACGCAGCTACTGCTCACGCTTTACGACTAAACAGCAGAGTTTAGTCGTACAGTGCGAGTTCACAGCTCACGATGTATGTTCGGCCCGACGCTCTGATGCGATCTACCTGCTCACACTGTACGACTAAAAAGCACGTCGGACTCAGCTCTGCAGTGAGATGGAGCTGTTGCCCATAGGAAGACGTTACTTGGATATAACCTAATGGAATATCTTCAGAACGGTTCCAAATGACACAAAATAATATGGGTGAGTAGAACATGATGTAATAACGTAAAATCAAGGCCGCAATGTAAAAAAAAAACGGTGTTTCCCCTTTAAGCTCACTACAATGAAACGCGCTGCTTTGGAAATTTGTGCAATTTTGTGCTGAAAGCCTTAAAAAGAAAAGATGACGATGTATTTGGAATAAAGACATGGGCTCAGGAATTGTAGCTACTACAGTCGGTCAATTTTACAGAAAGAACTGCATCTCACTCATTGCATCCCTTGCTGCTGTGTTTACAGAAGAATCCTTTTCTTGCGCACTGAGCGATTTGCCCGATGCCCCTCGTAATCAGGCTGAAAGTCGGCCCGATTGAAAGATTCTCGCACGACTGGAAAATCCCCCCGAAAATCACACACCCATCTATTCCCCCTTTATAAGGTGTTTAATTTACATTTTGATTATGTTTCTATATCTGTAACCTTTAATGTTTTTTGCAACTTTTATTCTGTGAAAAAAAGGGCTGTAAAAATAAATTATTCTCCTTCTGAAGAGATTCTGTTCAGTTCAATCTGTCTTATATCCTGCCTGAAATATTGAACACGTCTTTTAGATAAAGATGTTTTTTTTTTAAGAATAGCTTTAAACCATTTTTTTTTTTATAATTTAGGGCAAAATCTCAATTTATTTATTTATTGATTCGTTTATTTGATAGGGACAAGTATGTTTCATGCATCATGTCACACACTACAACATTTTAGCTAAAGCTAATTCTCAATGTCTGTACCCAGTTAGGCTTTTACACAACTATTGCTGTTAATAACCTGGTGTTTTAATTCGAAAATCCTTCAGAAATAAACTTTAATTTCATGTTTAATAAAATTTGGGAGAAAGAAATGAAATAAAGTCGTTTGGACTTGGATTAATTTTTTTTAAGGAACAGACATTTGAACAGCAGGTGGTGCTTGATGCTAACAGCTCGATTGATGCTAACAGCTCGATCCAATCCTGAACCCTGAACTGCTTTACAACACAGCGGAGGGTTTAGTGTGCTCCATAAAACTACTCTGAAGGTCAGGATCCCATCTTCTGCTTAAGTTGTGCAACAAAAAAGATGCATAAGGAAAAAAAAAAAGGTTATATATTCATCATGGTTGATGATCCATCTGGGTTCATCTTTCTCCGTTAACCCTTTGTCTCCAGGACAAAGACACAAAACTCACAGCTTTCTCCTCCAGATGAATTCAAACTGGTAGAAAACATTTATGATTGACTGAACCAACAGCATTGTTTTACGACTAGGGTCATGATAGAAATATTTGTTAATTAATTAAAATTTCTCCACACGTGCATTATTTGATTTGTATGTAAATCAGATTCTATGTAACATAAAAAACTAAGTTACAAATTAGATCTCATCAAAGACCTACTAAACTGGGAACTATGGACATGCCTGCAGAAAAAGGGGAGGGGCCTAGCTGCTGTAAATCCTTTTTCTCAGAAGGTTTTAAGGGTTTGCGTTTGAAAGGAGTGGCTTCATGCTAACAGAAGCTGAAACATAAAGAGGAGAAACATTTTGAGTGCAACAGGAAACAGAAATAAACGCTGCAGTGGCTTTCCACAGAAAGAAGTCCTGGATTAAAACCAAGATTAGATGATAATGAATGAAACTTTCTGCTAGGCAGCATCAGGATAACAGCAGAGTTTATTTAAAGTTTATAGAGATGAACAACATAAATGTAAACAGTTAAAATGCTAAAACCTCTGACTTTTAAAAACAAAGATTATAGATTCTCATTGAAATCAACTGGTAAATATAACTGCAAAGTTTGCCTCTGAGATGAAGTTAGCCGTTATAAATGCATTGGTTGGTATTTTTGCAGTGGTTTACCTTGGAAAAGAGTGATGTCCTTGACTAGTCCCGGCCCAAACAAGCCCTCCAAGATGCTTTCAAAGCCTGTGACAGAAAGAGGAGAGGAGAGTTTAGCGTTGGATTGCGGTTTTTTGTGGAAAAACAGGAGTAAATACAGAAATAAAACATGGTTTTATTATCAAAAGGACAGGTAACTTCTTTCTCATCCTGCAAAACTGTTGTCATCAAGCTTATCAGCAACTTGCAGCGAGTCGCTGACATTGCTATGGGGGAACGTTTCCCACTCGTCTGGTTTGAATTCAGGGTTTTCTGCTAGAGCACAGGTTCCCAAACTTTTCTGCCTGTAATAAAGTTTGAAAAAATGTATTATTAAAAGAATGAAATATAAATAATTTAAGAAAACATAAAAGTTACTCAAAATCTTTTTAATTATGACATATTGTCCTAAGTTGCATTTTTGGATGCTTTGGATGCGTTTTAAATTTCCCTTAACAAATAAAGTTATTTTCCCTATCACAAAATCTGCTTTTTTTTGTTTTTTATTTTAATTTACAAAACAAGATCTTTGCTTACTGCAATAATGGAACAAATTTTACTCCATATGCTTTTCTTTTAAATCATTGACAAAACCTTTTTTTTAAATCTACCTTCACAATAGGTGTTTTTCTTTTTAATATTTTTTTTATTTCCAAAAGTTATTTGCTTGCAACAATAATGGAACAAACTTCACGCCATACACGCTCACACATTGGGCGATAAAAGAAGAAAAAAACAAGAACTAACACTAATATGGACCAGCTGACGTCTCATTCTCTTTGACAAAAACATTTGGAAACAAATAAAATTAGATTAAAAACAATATTTAATTTAGGCCAATAAAAAAACAGTGTTTATTTTTACATGAATTAAGTCTTTTGAAAGCCTGAAAAGCAACTACAAACACACATTATCTTTCCTCCAGCTCTTAAAGCAAATGAGCGCTTTACCTCTAATACACCAAGCTAATGTCACTCACTTTTTATTAACTGTAAATACCCTCAGTCTGCTGTTGCTTGGCAACGGCATACAGAGAAACATAAATACATATTGTAATTTTCAACCTGAGCCCTCCCTCCCCCCCACCTTTCCTCTCCACCCCCACCATATCCTCCTTTAAATGGAAATGGAGGCACAGAGGAGAAGCAGAGACAAAGGCTGCGTACATGTGTGTGTTAAGCGTGTGTGCGTCTCAGGCGGGCAACGGAAAGGTTAACCCGCCACACACACAAACACATACATACTCGTTCTGCCATCAAAGTGAGGACTCCCATTGCTTTTCAGTCACTTTCAACCCTTTCTATGCCCTAACCCTAAAACTAACCCTAAACCTATTAACAAAATAGCATGAGTACCGGCAAAATGTTCTCACTTTGCAACAACTGGTCCTCAATTTGATGGTGAAATTGGAAAAATGGTCCTCACTCTGAGGGCTAGACAGATACACACCCACACACACACAGAGGAGGCTTGGAGATAAGTTACACATAGTTCAAGTGCGGCTACTTCTGAGTGCTAAAGGTGAACGCCTGAGGCCATCGCATGAAGACGCCGCCGCCTGCACAGAAATGAATTTTTTACTCGATAACAAACACGCTGCAGCCAACCACTGCTTCTTCATTTCAGCCACTAGTTAAAGGGAAATCCGATGCAAATATGAGCCGTTTCAGTCTGATTAAAAACCTTTATTTGGTTTTTAATTACAGAGAAAGAAAGGCTAAAAACCGTGAGATGTTTCCGGTCAAACATTTAGTGATTTTCAGACAGAGAGCCCAGAGGAAGCAGCTGATTGTCTTTGTTCAAACAGAGCGTGTGTCACAGACCTGCTCCTCCCCCACGTGTTACCAGGAGCTGTCGATGAGCCGCGTACGACGCGCATTTCCCCGCCTCATCAAAGAATTGAGCCGTTTAGTTTCTTAATGGAAATTATTAGACGATAGTCTAAGCAAAGCAGAATCCTTTACTATTTGGTTTGTTTTGTTTTTCACCTCATGTTGGCTGCTAACATGACGATGCACAATCACAGCATCCTAATTTCTGTTTTTGTTTTTTTTTTACGTTCATAATCAACATTAAACTGTTTGTAGCTGCAAAAAATGAAATATATGAGTTAAGATTCTTAAAATGAATGTATTTCCTCATTTTTGCATGTATGACATGTTTAAAATCGGAAAAAGTGGATAATATTTTCATTGTTTCAGCAGATTATCTAATTGATCTGCTCCAGTTAGGGGCAAATACACTTATTTGAAGAAATTTGTAATTATTTTTAGGTCAGTTTTTCTATAAAATTGTGCTTCTTTAACCGTTCAATTTGAATTTTCTCCTCTCCTCCAACGTTCCTTCACTTTCTCAGGTTTATGAAGCGCTGTGGTCGAATCCGCCCTCATATACAGAGCAGATTCCCTTAAACCTGCACATGCAAAATTCATGCAGCCAAAGGAAGCTTTGATGAAAAAGAACCAAAGCTTCAAGGCGTTTCAAAAACCTCCAGCCGCACAGATTTGTCTCTTCTTCTTTCATGTCAGACGTTGTAATTGGGGTTTTTAGGGCTGAATTCAGCCTCAGCTGTCAAAGCTAAACACAGCAGGCCTGCTGCTATCTGGCCGATGCGAATGTAAACCTTAAAATAAAATAAAAAAAGGGACAGAAAGTCAGACACTGTTTTTAAAGAGGCAAAGAGGATGACTCTTTACTACCGTAATACCGCCACTGCAGAAGAGAAGATCAAGGGATGTGATTGGATGGATGAGACAACAAAATGATGACAAAGTCACTGGAGCCGAAGGCAAGAAAATCTTCAGAAATGTAGGTCAGTCAGTGACACACTCAGGGTCCAACACTGTTTACACTTGATGCGTTAAGAGGGGACCATGCACACATTTGGTGGAAACTCATCCAAAACAACAGAAAGCTGGACTTTTTCCTCTTCGAACCCATTTCCATTCTCCAGAAAGCTTCGCCGCGTTTACCTTCCTGTCGTCACCAGACAGCTTCGCACAAATGTTCAAAGATCGGCACAAACCGACAAACAAAAAGTCGCGTGAAGAGCAAAACAATCAAAGAGTCATGGGAGGGATCACATGACAGCGAGCGGATCTATGCAGCCGAAAGGACAAAGCTAGAACATTAACGGCACAATAGCTGGAACGTTTACTGCTTATAGTTTGAATTCTCACATGTAACCATGACAACACTTCATCCTAAATTCAAGCATTTAAGATGTTTCATCAAAAAACTTTATTATTTGTGTTTTTGCTGTCAATCAGAATCTGGATTAAATAGAAATTAGTTATTTTAACGTTGCACCAAAAATGCTAAATCTGGGTATGATGCTAATCAGCAACAGCAGGCATCTAAGGAGTAAAACCACTTCCAATATCAGTTTGTTGGCTGTTATTAAAGCTTTTTATTTCTCAGGCATACAAATAAAATTAAAAATTCATTTTTGAAATTGATCTAATTGGTAGAAAGTTTAACTTGAGAAAAGAAAACCGTGTTTTTTCACATTTGAAGTGTTTCAAATTTAGTAATATAGTCTCAGATCCCTGCTTTTGTAATATCAAGTCTGAGAAATGTAATTTAAAAATGTTTTTTTCTACTATTTTGTTTCTGTAGGATAATTTATCTTCATGTTTCTTAATCAATATTGTATCACGGTATGCAACTATTTATTCATTCATCATTACTTTTTCATTAGTTTTTAAGTTATTATTAGATTAGAATTTTGTATGTTGGAAATAAATGTTTTTTATTTACATTTTCTATCATTTTAATTTAATTCATGTTGCACTAATTTGACTAATCTCCATTCCTTGGTTGCCTGTTGAAGCTAAAAAGCTTCAAACTCAAAATGAAAAATAACTTTTGGAGTTTATATCAGTTATAAAATGCATTAATAAGCCTGTATTTCCATTCTTGCTCTTCCAAGTATATGTTTAGTTCACACTTCTACCAACGAAATGATACGTTTTAATATTACATTTCATTTAAAAGCGGCTTTCAAAACATGGAAACACAGTCTAATTAGAACAACAAGAGTAACATCATTAAGATTAAGAAGAAAACAACTAAAAAGGACAAAAGAATTCAACTGAGCAGATGGGTTTTGAGTTTCAGTGTTGATATTAAAGCACATTTTATGATCCTCTTAGCACCAGATGTATTTATGTAAACTAACATTTGTTTTAAAAATGGACGCTGTTGGCTTTATTTAGACTGGAGCTTATATGAAGCTAATTAGCTTCACAGGCTATAAGGGGTTAAATGATCTTTTGACCAAAGCAGATAGAAGGTCTCAATGAGAACAGGATCTCAGCCAAATCAGAAATAATCAAAATCGCAGCCTTTGATGCTCTGCTTTAGAACATTTATCTGGAAAAATAGCTGCCAGAGACACAAAATCATCCCAAACATGTCGTAGTAAAGATGCAAAGAAGCAGAACAATTAGTCTCGTACGGAAAAGGATTAGGGCCACTGAAAAAAAAAAAAACTTTTTAAATTTTATTTCAGTTTAACATGGGAAAAAAAGTCAGAATTCTCACTTTAATCTCAAAATTCTGACTTTTTTCTCAGAATTCCGACTTTAATCTCAGAGTTCTGACTTTAATCTCAGAGTTCTGACTTTAATCTCAGAGTTCTGACTTTAATCTCAGAGTTCTGACTTTAATCTCAGAGTTCTGACTTTAATCTCAGAATTCTGACTTTTTTCTCAGAATTGCGACTTTTTTCTCAGAATTCTGACATTTTTCTCAGAATTCTGACTTTAATCTCAGAACTCTAACATTAATCTCAGAGTTCTGACTTTTTTCTCAGAATTTTGACTTTTTTTTCTCAGAATTTTGACTTTTTTTTTTTTTTTTTCGGAATTCTGACTTTAATCTCCAAATAATCGATTAATATTTTTTTATAGAATTAAAACCAGGTGAAAATTTAACTTTTTCACTTGCAGAGTTCAGGAAAATATATTGATGGTTTTTATCCTAAATGCAACATTTTTGGTATAATTACTGCTATAAGCGGGTTAATCTGTCAGCATAGGGCGTGATTTAGAGTCTCTATACTATATCAAAGATTAATCAATTACTAAAGCATTTTATTTTAATAATCAATCAATCAGGATTCATGCTATTAATTTTTTCACCCCTAGGCTTTTATTTTGAAGTAGTTGGTTTTCCCTACTCTGTCGACAGCGGGCTGTTTTAGAACCTCGGAAGATGTCTCCCCAGCTCCAGTTTCCAGTAGAGAAACTGATGAACATTTTCAGAAAATGCAAAACTAAAATAAGTTTCAGCTTCCTGCATTAAACTAAACCACTGCTTCAGTTTTAATGCCTCTGTTCTACATTTGATCAACTCCAGTTCAACATCAAAAGCACGTCTGCAGTCCAGGTTTTATTAATCTCAATCTACAGAGATTCCTTAATGAGGATTTTTGAGACATTTATTTTTCCTTTTTAAAAAAGTGATTTAGTCTCTTTTAGCAACGGACAGATGGAAAATTAAGTGAAAATCTGGGTGTGGTGACACATTTCTGGACTCAGGTTCAGGCTTTTTTAGTTTATTTCTCGCCTCCAAACTTTAAGACGTATTTATTAAATGTTTTCTGATTGAGGACATAAAGGATCAGCTCCAAACAGCCAGCCTGATCCCTCATAGCTCTGTCCTGTGATCAGACGTCAGGATGCATCTGCTCGTTTCCTCAGTATCAGGCCTCTGAATGCTCCGACATGCAGCACTGAATTAGACAATTAGCAGAGATTTATGCCCGAGCACACAGGCTGGAGCGCCGACATTTAGCTGTTGTTTTCTGTCTTTTGCAGAATCTCACAGAATAAAATCTGCATTCGACCGAAGAACATGCTGCAAATTTTGCAACCTGTGGAGCTCAGCGATTTGGGCTGAAATCTGGCATCTTCTTAGGAGCCTGTTTTTATACATTTATATCCACTTTTTATGAAACATCCACGATTAACAAAAATATAATCTTGCATTAAAGTGTTAGAATGTGGATTAAAACAGCATCATTTACTGTGTTTGTATTTTCGACACATAAAAAGCGACACGCTGGAAAAGTTTTGATCAAACTCGGCCTGTTGCTGCATTCTGAACCGGACGGCTGAAGCCATGGATGGAGAGAGAACGAATAAAATGAGATAAACAGGATGATAAAGGCTTCCAGTCCACCTCTCTGTACTACTGAGCTCCAATTAGTCGCTGCAATTACCGAGGTGAAAACAGCAGCTCTGTTCTCTGTAAATCTCTCCCCTTTGACCCTGATTACAACCTCCAAACAGCAAAAACACATAATCCCCTCCAGAGACAATGGCAGACGCTAATAGGAGACGTGGATCAGGAATGACACGTCGGCCGTCTCATGACAAGTCATCAAGCACAAACGCTAAAACAGATAATTCAAACAAATTTGATTTTTTTTTTCCCCCCATATTTGCTGTGATTTTAATTCCCCTCTCAGAGACTAACGCAGCATGCCTAACGCCTTGATTAGAACAGCGTGATCCATGCTTCTTTTTTTAATGTCTGAGAACATGACTCGGCATGGCCGACGTAATAATTAGGGCTGCCGTTTTGACACACAGTCCAAAGGAGCGGGAGGCCCAGAAATATCCAAGCGAGGAACAAATATCCACATGATTCCGACACAAAGTTCTGGATCATTTTATTGAATTCGTCTCGCTTTACGCGTCGATTGTTCATTCCAGCAAAACTATTGTCAAGCTTTTTATGAACCGTAAAGACCAGCGGCTAACAGACGCTTCATTCAGCCTGGGAGGAACAGAGGCAGCAGGGCTGCGTTCACACGGCAGGTCTCGATGCTCGGAACGAAACATTGTTTTTAGCGCAGCGACCTAAAGTGGAGGTCAAAAGATGTGGATCTTAGTCCTCCTTATGTGAACATAGAAAAACAATCTAACATAAGTTCAGATTAAAAAACTCACCAGAACAAACATGGAAATAACTCATGTCAAGACTGGCCTTGCTCAGATGCGTTCAAGAGCAAATTGCTGGTTAAATGTTGAACAAAATTCAGTTTATTTCTATAGCACCAAATCACAACACGTCATCTCAATGCACTTTACAGTTCACCGGATCCTCCATTAGAATTGATTCAAAGTTTTCTATCTAAGTTAA
>NW_015150498.1:1861438-1881650 GCF_000732505.1 Cyprinodon variegatus | reverse complement strand
CGGGTGTAGCAGGGAAAAAAAATCAGTTGTTGGAATGGCGAGTGGGAAAGAACAGGAGTTGGAAGACGCGCCAGCAGCACTTTATAGATCTGCTGTATGGGAGCGCTTTGCATTTAGAGTGACCTACGATGACGGCGGAAAGAAAGTTGGGCTAACAATCGACATATACCGAACCGAAAACCGTGAACCGAACCAAACCGTGGATTTTGTGAACCGTTCCACCCTTAATATATACAAATAACAGCAACATTGACCCCTTACACCCCCACCATGGACTCTTCTTCCTGCAGCCCTCTGGAAAGAGGCTTTGCAGCATTCGATGCAGCTCCAGCAGATTCAGAAACATCTTCTTCCCCACCACCAACAGACAGCTAAACTGTTGAAAAATAATCTCTAAATGATGTCAAAGACTCTGCATGAAACTGATAACACCAAACCAAAAATATATATATTTAATGCTCTGAACTTCCATAAAAATGCGTTTTTTGCACCTTTTTTTCCTCCCACACTGTTTAAATTTGATCCCTCCTGTGAAAAGCTGTACTAAACGACATTTTGTTTTGTGTACACTTTGTGTGTAGAAAATGATAATAAAAGTTAGCAGTACTAGTCTAAAGCAAAGTGATTTCTTAGTTTATTGATCGTAAACATGGTCAAATGTTGCATTGGTGAGGGCTGCATAAACCTGGTAAATGATGCTGAAATGAATGTAGCTGGTTCCCTTAGAGGGACTGAGATACAGACGGCTCAGTCAGCAGGAGACCAGCTGGGATCTGTGATTGGGATTAATGTGAATTCTGGAGAAACTTTAGGCAAAGGGACGAAAACCAGATCTATTTTCTTTGGTGGTCCAGTACGCCATAAGAGATCACTGCTAATAATCTCCCAGAAAGGCATCCCTGCTTCAGAATAACAGCAGGACGCTGCTGGACTAAACCATGGTGGTGAAATTACCTCTAATGGAAATTTTGTGACACGATGACAGACATTAGTGAGGTTAATTTTCCAGGGTTGTGGTCTATCAGATGTGTATTTGCACACATTTCAAGTCTTTGTTTTCTGAATTTGCATTGCACTAGAAAAACCATCTCGAAATAATAAAAAATTTCTTCAATTAAGTGTATTTACCCTTAATTTGAGTAGAAAATGAGAGTTTGCCAATAGAATGAGTATACTGGAAAAAATTCAAATCTACATAAGTTATTTTTTCTTAAAAATAAGTGCATTTGTTCTTGGATTGAGTAGGTAAAAGAGAGATTTTGTCAATGGAACAAGACAATTTACACTTAAAATAAGAAAACACAATTGCATTGTCTAATTTCAAGTGTATATTATCTAATTATCTTATTTTAAGAGTTAAAATACTCATCCTATTGGCAAACTATCTAACTTACCTACCTACTCAAATTAAGGGTAAATACACTTAATTTAGGAAATTTTAACTTATTTCTAGATTGTTTTTCCAGTGTATTTTTACTCTTGGAATAAGATAATTAGGCCCCGTCCACACGAAGTCAAAACGAACACGAAACGCTAATATTTTCCAAAACGTTTGTCGTAAAGACGGAGATGTAAAATAAATGTGATCGACCACACGAATGCATGAAAACGCTGCAAAATGTATGCCAGGCCAGTAAGTGGCGCTGTGGTGCCAAAGCAAAAATAGGGAAAACAGGCAACGAAATGTTGGGCATGCGCACTAATATTTATACATGGTTGCCCTGCGGGTCCATTTTCGTGGTTCAGTCAAATTCAGGTGCTGAACTATGTCGTCGATATTGCTCTGTTCTTCCTGGAGATATTCCAGAAGAAGAAGATTCTGTTGTAAGCCCGACAGCAGGATGAGTAGCATGAGCAGCAACCATTCAACACAGTACGGCGCCATTGTTGTTGTGATACTGTGTCGCGCATGCTTGTTTAGAGGCGACGCTATGACGCATGCGTGTAAAAAAAAAAATGCGGTTAGAGCGTAAAGATGGAAACGCGAAAACGGCGTTTCAAAATCTTCCCACTCTGAAGGCTGAATAAAAAAAAGATCGTTTATAGACCCCCGAAACGCCGGCTTCGTGTGGATGGGAGGCTGGTTTGGTGAAAAATTAGTGAATTTAGGCCAGGGTTTGACTTCGTGTGGACGGGGCCTCAGATAATTTGCACTTGAAATAAGACAATGCAGTTGTGTTTTCTTATTTTAAGTTTAAATTGTCTTGTTCCATTAGCAAAATGTTTCTTTTAGCTCCCCAATCCAAGAACAAATGCACTTATTTTAAGAAAAAATGACTTATCTAGATTTCAATTTTTTTTCCAGTGTGCTATCCATTGTTTACTGCTGTAAAGCAATCCCAGACGCCACGCCTGTTTTAGATACAGAAGTTAAATATTTTTACAAAAACAACCAAAAAACTCCTAAATGGTTCATATATAAGAACATTTGGATACAAAAATGAATTCTTCACTCATTTTTTCCTAAACACTGATAAAAGTAAGGCTCTAACGATTACTACAGCGGTTAACAAAGTTCGAATTAAGGGAAAAACTTTCTGTTAAATGTGTGAATAGTTTCTCCTCAGGTTCTTTTCATGGCTGCCATTAAGCTGTTCTAAAAGGGATTAAACTTTAATTATTTTATATGAATCATGTTTTGTTTGAAATCTATCTGCCTTGAATTCGTTCGTTTTGTCATCAAGGAGTAATGGCGCTACAATAAAGTATCTTCCCTGCCTTAAAATTCCATCTAATTTAGTCGAATAAATAATAAATAACACAATAATAAAATGTATTTGAGTCTGGGTCTTGTTTTAAATACATATTTAATATAAAAACAGTTTGCAAAGAACCAAACATCTTAGAACTGCCTTCGGTTGGATCAAATGAGACACGTTTCTAGAAATCACACAGCAGATTGTAAATAATAATTATTTAATAAAAGCATTTAGTGCAGCCTTCTGAAGTATTTCTCGCCCGGCTAATGCAACGCTGAGCGCAACAGAGATCTAAAACTCTGCTTGACCTTTCATCAGTGCGTCAGCAGAGATTTACTTTGTGCAGTATATCTTATTATTTGTCATGTATGCAGCCTTTTGGATGAAATTTTGTAAAGTGAAAGAAAATCCTCATGGAGATAAAAAAAATGTTAATGTGGGATTAGTGATGGTTAGACTAAGCTGACTTTTATGTTGTTCACTTGGTGAGGACTCTAATCCTGAACGCTACATGCTCAGTCATTGCTCACTTCCACCAACGTTCTGCATGTTTTTACTCTTTTCTTTTTTGTCTAAGCCTCTGAAAATGTTTTTTTTTTTTATTATGTTGTTGAATTAGGGATGGTATTGGGGCTTTATGTGCATTTGATGCATAGTTTTATCTTTAGACTTTGGCCTGAACTCTAACATAAAGACGCCTAGAGATGTTTCGGGTTAAATGTGAGCTATGTGAAGCTTGAGGGAGGTTTTTAAAATGAAGTCAGAAGAAGAACCGAGACGTACGGAGCTATTTTTTATCTAAAACCCGTCAGTGCTCTGCTTTAACTGATCTAAAAAAGGTAAAAATGTGTTAAAGTTTGTATATTTGCCCCTAAATTGAGCAGATCATCTTTAAATAAGATAATCGGCCGATGTCAGTATTTTCACCTAAAACAAGATCATTAGATATAATGCACTTTAAATAAATAACAGTTGTTGTTTTTTTTTTTCTTATTTTAAGCCGATTAGAAAAAAGTCCTGCTTGCTTAATCAAATCTGGAGAAAATACATAAAATTTCAAGAAAAATGACTGACTTAGATTTCAATTTTTGCAGCATGCTTTAGTCTGGATTGGAGAGAGCAAGATTTTCAGCTGGTAACAGGAAGGCTAAAGTTAGATTAAGATTTAGAAGGTTTTGAAACCTTGAAAGTGGCGTTTATAGCCTAAGAATATTGTATTGCTGTAAAATACTCAAAAGTTTCGTATTAACAAAGAGGAGGCTAAAACTAGAGATATTTACTTTGCTTTGTGAAATTATTTTTAAAAACAGGTTGAAAACTTGCTGTTTTGAGTGAATTGTACTATAGCAGAAGTTATCCTTCCACATACACCTTTTCAAAAATGGGAAAATCTGTTGTGTTGAAATATGTATCAGTTATTGATTTTAAGATGTTGCTTTTTTTGTTGATTTTTTATTTTTGTAAAGTTCAATATTAATTGCACGTTTAAAAGAAATAAACAAATACAAACAGAGGTAGTTTTAGTAGTGTCGCCCTTTTTATGTTTACAAATTAACCCTGCTCTGTAAGTACGGAGTGAATTATGTGGCAATATTTTTGTATGCTAAGATAAAATTTTGTAAACATAAATAAAAAAAAAAAGATTTTGCAAATAGATGTTGAAAAACATTTTGAAAATTATCATTCAAAAACAACTAAACTTTTCTACACTGATTTTAAATTTTCCGGTCTTTATTTTTTATTCTTTTTACATATTTTCTTAGAAAGAAAATATAGAAATTTTATATAAAAAAAAAAACAGTCACTCACAAAAACTTTTTTTAAATTAAAATATTTAAAAAGTGTCATTGCTTTTTTCCACATACAATATGTGCAAAAATTATGGAATAGACTTCACTCCATATTTTGCCCCAACACTTAATCCTAACTTATTTAGTTATTTTTAAATAACCATTAATCCCTGTCCTACATGACAATATAATAAATATAATAATATAATAAATAACTAAATGAGCCGTAAAGGACAAACTAAAGAAAAAAAGTTTTTCTGCTTTTTATTTGAATATATTCTAATAAATATGTTATAACTGGATATTAAAAATTGATCACCAAATTCTAATAATTACATTTCTATAGTTTTTTTGGTGAAATCCATCCCAATTTTTCCAACATTTCCAAAGACTAACTAATCCACAAAGAGCATTGTTTTGATTTGTCATCAGGTTTTTTCCGAAAAGAAGGAATTCAAAGAAAGAAAGAGAGACCGCAGTGAGTCACAAACATCGTTGCCGAGGGAGGATCGACTTAAATCTTTTCTTCCATCTACAGGAAAACAAACTTCCGTGGAACAGTGGAAGAAGATCTGTCTCTGTCAAGAACAAATACAAAAGCGTGTTTAATAAGAGACACGACTGGCGCGGTGTATTCAGTGTATATGCATGCATGTGTGGGTGTGAGTCAAGAAGACAAGAGAAAATAATGAAAGTAAATATGTGCATGGGTGTGGTAAAAAATAAATAAATAAAGCAGCACATAATTTAAAATGAAACAAAACTTTAAACTGTGGATTTATTCCAACAGGAAGCTGACGGCTGCACCTGTCCGCAACGTAAACCGACACCGGCTGGACCTGGTTACAGCTCCCAAAAATGAAAAACACGCCGAGCTTTTTGATTGGCTACCCCTCTGTACAGTAACCCCACCCCCCTACACACACACACCTGTTAACGTAAAGACAAATGAACACAGTGTCTACATGCACGACCGAATATGGAAACCAAGCAAACAGCACAGAGCAAATTTGGGTTCTGGTTTGGATGTGTTTTTAGAGACAAAATGGAACAGAATAGAAAAAAGAAAATCCTTTCCTGACTGTTGGGGGGAAAATTAGTCATTTCAGCAACAAAGTGAAAAGCACATGAAAGCACACAGATACATATAGAGCTTAAAATATAAAAGCAAAGTAAAGATATGAGAACGCACAGCAGGGGAAACTTAAAGCATAAGAAAAAATGTTGGGCAGTTTTTAAAAGTAGTTTATTGAGAATCATAGCTAAATATTGGTTATTTATTCTCCAGGTGGACAGTATTTATGTTGTTAAAGCACTTTACAGTAAAGCATTTCATTTGTTTAATTTTTAACTATTATGTTATTCTTTTACATTTTTCTAAGGTTCACATTTGTGTGAGCATTTTTTCTATATTTTTGTTGCTGTAAACACCAGAATTTCCCCATTGTGGGACAATTAAGGGATTTTCTATTATAAATCTATGTGCAACCTGGAAAGATCTTCTGAAAAATGTGCAATATGTGAAGATCTGCTTTAAAACAACAACAGAATATTTACAAGAAATTGAAAAAAGTGCAAATATAGATAAAACCACATATGAGGTTTGTAGGGAGCAGTGCTGGTTATAGTTCATCCTCCTGGGAGAAGGATGTTCGATAATGCCAAAAGAGGAATATTTGGACAAAAATCTAAGTTGGTATTTTTATCAAGCAAAATTGCGAATTATTTGATTTTCTGCATAAAAGTATGTAGATGTTTCACTCTACGGATTCTCTTTGTTGGTTTAATTCATTTACAGTTTAAATTGAGCATCTCATGTTTGCATAAAGATTAGAATGAAAAGCAGAAGTTTGAAGAAACAAATATTCTATAGTCAACCTCTGCCTTTAAAATTAAATTCACTACAGCATGAGCAAATAAGCAGCCAGCATCCAGTTTTAATGGCAGCTTCTTTATCAGTCTGTTGAGGAGAAACATATGGAATATGGAGGGAAATTGGTTCCATTATTACTCCAGGCAAAAACACATAAAAAATGGAAATAATAATTTTAAAAAATCCCCCAAAAAATGGTTAAAAAAAGGTTGAAAGAATAACTTTTCTATTTTCGTAGATTTTATTCATTTAAACAATTTTTTCCTGATTCTTTTCTTTTTATATTATGTTTGCTAATTTTTGTTTTTCATATTTGTGTTTAAAAAACTTTATTTTATCAATTAAAATTAAAAAAATTGCATACTTTATTTTTAATTAAATTTTTTCAATGTTAGTGTTTTAATTTCAGTTTTTCAAAATGTATCTTCTCAAATTTTACTTTTTAAGAAGAAATATACTATTTTACTAACTGTGTTATATTTTAATTGTGTTTTCTAAAGAATAAAATTTTGAAAAAAAATCTGAAAAAAAAAAAATATATATAAACATTTTTTTCAGTAAATCTAACAGAACATCAGCTATTTTCATGCATTTTTCACGAAAAAAATCCTCAAAGTTTCATATCTAAATTAACTTTTTTCCAAATTCTATTCAAAAATCTGTTCTTTGCATGAATAATGGAAGAAAAGTTCTTAGTTGAACTCGCGTGCATTAATCTGCACATTGGCTGCAACTCGCACCTCCTTCCAGTGGAGGCGAGCCCTTTTTAGATATATTACCGCCACCTAAAGGGCTGGAGGGAGAAGGTCAGCCTTATTCACGTTAAATATTAAGTGACCAAAGCTGAGCACTTTTAAAACTGATTTTTGTCAAGTTGTGATCATATTTCAAATGCAAATAGTTGCCCAGCCCTAGAAAACGCATCACAAACACTGGTGCTGAGGAAGGATGGTTTTAGCTGCAGTCTGACCCTAAATAAGTTCTGCAGCAGCTCCATGCATGCGTTGGGACACACAGTCAAACTGTGATGTTATTTCTCCGTCCAGGATGCATCTCCACACAGAGCTGGCCTTTCCTATGATCCCATCAAACCTCTCAGCTGCAGATAAGCTGCTGCTCCAACAGGCTACAGCACCGAGGCGGCTGATGCCACCAGAGTCAAACAAGAATCTGCAGCTAACGAACATCTCAGTAGGAGGAAGGGGGGGAAAAAAAAGGAAGCATTCCAATTAGCCGTCCAACTATCTAATTATTTCATTATGTGCTGGAGAGCAGGAAGGAGGATGGCAATGTGTTTCCTTTCATCCTCTGTGCTCCCGCTTGTGGTGACGGCAACTGCGAGTATTTTGTCCTCCCTGTCACCTACGGCATGTTGCTCTGTTGTTTTAAACTTCTTAATGTTTCATTTTCTCCCTCCTCATGACTTTTTAGCTCCGACATTAACATTACCCCCCCTCCTCCAAGCTTATTTTGTCATGGTGACTCTGTGTTCATCCTTACAGGTCGAGAAAAAAACAGCAAGAGGAAGAGGACCTGCTGGCGAGCGCTAACGAGAAGCTATTTGAAAAGAATTAAAGAGAGATCGGGGAGCTGGTGGCTGTGTAAACGACGAACTGCTTCACTTGGGGGGGGTGGATTGTGCAGAGGGGTTGAGGATTAAGAGTGGCAGTGTGTATTCAGTTACTTTTAGTCCATTACCTTCGGGCTGCGGTGGAAAATAGCCGAGGTGTAACAAACGGTAAGAAGAAGCGACACTAAACTACAGACAGCGATCTGCTCTTTACCGCCAAGCAGAGGAACTCATCACTATGATGAAGTCCGATGAAGATGCAGGACGGCCGGCTGCCGTATTGAAGCTCATCGATAAAAAGTTTGTTTTCTACAAACAAAGAGCTGATTTACTTTTTTGCAATATTTACATCAAACCAGGGGCAGATATAAATGTGGGCACACATATGGAGTAAGTTTTGTTCCATTATTGTTGAACCAAAGAACATGTTTGCAAATGGAACAAAAAAATAAATAAATCAATACATATGTAATAATATTGGGTGTAAAATAGGTCAATGACGTTATTTGTTCTGTAAAACGCCGTGAAGGACTCTAAAGCAGGAACGGCACACTGACATACAGACTGTATAAACACGAAGGTTAAATATGAATATCTCCATCATTTTTTTTACTGGATCATTCATTCTGCCATATTCAAAGAAATGTAATTACATTTTATTAACTTCTGAAGCCTTTTGAGACCTTTGAACGGACTCTGTTGACAGAAAATCATCCAATCTTCTCTCCTGATTCAGGAGTCGTTCATTTCTAAGGCTGATAAATGTTCTTTGTTCATCTTTCAATCTACAAGGTTGTTAAAAATCGTCAAGAAAAAATTTGTTTAAGAGAATCAACAACAACCTAAATACAAAGAGGATGGGGGGGGGGATTTATTTTTAATATATATGAGGTCTTTTCAGCCAGAGAAACGAAACATTTACTTTAGAAATTAAGACCAATGAGCATAAAATCAGTTGAGAAGGAGATTGTGGAAATGAAAGGAAAGGATTTTAAACATCGTCTATCTGCAGGGTTTGACTTTCCTGCAGAGAAGAGTCTAAAAAGTAAGATAAAGTCACTTTTAAGGCCACAGGAAGCCGGTTTGGCTGTAGCCCAACAGGGGATCCTGTCCACATTCAGCACCAGAGGAACGAAACAGATTGGAGACTAGATCCCAGAGTGGGAAGGTTTCAAAAAAACATGACACCTGTTAAAGGACCTCTGGCTTCTAAAGGGTCTTCCTAAAGTTTCATCGGGTCTTCATCGGCACCGATCAAGTTTGCTTACAACAAACTGGCCACAGGTAGTTTGTCAGAAGCATCTTGCTAACCAGTTAGCAACTTAGTGCTAGTAGGTTCCCAATGGGAAATTCCATTGGGACCAAGTAGCACTAAATTGGTGACTTAGAAACGACGCTGTCAAGGAACGCTATGGACAGAGGAAACATGCAAGAGGAGGAGAGTTTAGTGTCGGAGGTCATGGATGAGTCTCCTCCGTCATCCATGTTTTATTTAGAGGAGGAAAGCGGGACGAAGATGTTGTGGAAGAGGACGCCAGGGCGGAGGAAGCTTGGTTTGGTGTAGAAGGCTTACAGCCGTACATGTTTGAGCCCTTGCCTCGCAACGCTGCCAGTTTTGTTAGCTCTACGCCTGCCGAAGACACAGACGTCCATCCCCGTGAACACTGGGACGCAACTCAATGGGAAAGGAAAGGATTCTGATTTCTTATTTCAACTGTTGCGTATATTAGCTGCGACATATAAAACAAGATGCTATGACCGAAAAAATTTGATTGACAGATGACCGTTGATATATGATTGGCCGAATTTATGTGTTCAGGCTGACGTAGAACTAACTGATCTGCATAAGATAACGGAAAAAACAAACAAACACAGATTTAAAGCTACAGTGTGTAATTTTCAGCGACATCTAGCGGTCAGACTGCAGACCGCAGCAACATGAACATCTCCCCCCACCGCTTCTCCCCCCCAACAGTACGGCGAGCGTTACGGGACAAAATGTCTTCCACGACGTCCACATCACCTGACTTCTCAAGTGATGAGGTTTGTTTACATAGATAATTTTAATACTGCCATCTATTGTTCAGTACCGTCTCAGTTCATCTCTCTCAACTTGCCGTAGTTACTTTCGAGCGTAATGGGCGATCTCACAATCGCTAGTTTGTTGGCTCTGCGCTGCCGTAGCGCAAAGATGTCTGCCTCCATGGCTGCGAGACCCGCTCCTATGTAATCATAAATAACGAATTCTAAGGCAACGCAAATATTAAGGTTAAGAGGCTGAGCTCGTAGATGATGATAAATAACATAGTTATGTATAATATATTACATTTCTGACTGTAAATCCCTGTAATTATTACACACTGTAGCTTTAAAGACAGGATTTTTTTTTAAAAATAGAAATTTAACTCTAACTTTTTGGACAATATGGTTTAAAAAAAAAAAAAAAAGAGTACATTCCTATACATGTTTAAGCCAGAATGATTTGACATTTAAATATAATTTCGCTACGACTAATACTCAGTGGAAACGGGGCTAAAGTTTCAAAAACTTTTGCCTTTATTGTGGATTTTATATTTATATTTACGCATTTTCTCTCTCCTGTAATCATCGTTACCTTCCTCTCCTCCTACTTCCCATACTCTTTGTGTCAGTGTTACCATGCCAACGACTCACTTAGCGCAAGTATGACAACGTCTATTATAGCTCCTCCAAACACACCAGTTATACATCAGCCTTTCTATAGTTTTTGAACGATGGCAGTAATTTTTTATTCTATCAGGATTAGTCCATATATAGAAGCGTTGGTTGATTCATTGGTGCAGCGGTTCCCAATCTACTGGGCGCGCCCCCTAGGGGTTGCAAAGTGTAGTTACACCGTGAATTAATGACCTAGTCTGGGACTTTTTTTATTTAGCTTAAATTCTGTGAGACTAAATGGCTTAAGTCAAAAATAATTACGCATTAAAGATGGTAGTTTTGAGAATTTAAAGTAGATTGTAGTTTGTTTAATTACAATATTTAATTTGACTAGAAAATTCAGGGTGCATTCAGCAGCCATGGCTTAGTGCGTGCATTGGCACCCCCTCCATTAACTATCCATAGTTACCGTTTGGTTTGCTCCTCCTTCTGCTGCTCCTGAATGCAACCAAACACAGAAGGAACTTCCAGATTTTCCAAAGAGGGCAAAAAAAACAAAAAAACATGGAGATCTGTTTCTATTTCAGTCCCACACACTTAGCAAACAGCAGAAAGAAAGAAAGCTAATGCGTTCTTGGAGAGTTGGCACAGCAAGCGGCAATGATGAGCCTCAAGCAACACTTTCAGTTTTTTGTCATAAAATAATTATGGCTTGTGTAATTTCCTGTAATTAATGATGATTAGTATTGAGGAGATGATTGTTTACATGAAGCGGCTCAGTTCAGGAAGCAGGCTGATCTCTCAGACAAGTTTTTAGTGTTTTGTTAATAAAAGAGGCGTTTTCTAATAATTATACAGCAAAAAGGCAGCTTGATCTGAACAGCAACTCTCTGTTCAGCAGAAGGAGGCAGCTATAGACACCAAGGACATATAATCGTCTCACTCTTTATTCCACATCCAGAACTGCTCAGTAGCGCTAGCAGCTAATACCGCAGCATTTTCTTTTTGTCTTTTCTAGAAGTGTTGGCGCTTAATACCGCTATGCAACCAGGTATTCTCGGGTTATTTAAAGCTATTTAAAAATGTCCTTCTGTAAAACAAGAGGTTTCATCATGCAGACGGCGGTTTAATGCATATTTTCTTATCTAGTTAGTATTTACACCGCTTTATCTACCCTTGCTCACATAATGATGTCTTTCCACTTGTTTTCAGTCCTTCTGCCAGAGGACAACTCTCCTTCATGTGGAAAATAATCAAAATTCAAATAAATACTGCATCAAGGATGAAGCAGACATGCTTGATAACTATAACGGCAGGTCTGTGAGGCGGAGGTAGCCTTCCTGCAGAGGCCAGCTGCTAAACCACCCAGTATTTAACCCAGTATGACTGTTATGAGGAATTTTTAGAAAATAACATTTTCCAAAACGCCTAAAATGTAATAGTTGTGACTAAAGATGAAGATCAATCAGCCAGCTGACCGGCAGTGAGGAGCAAAGATGTGGGAGAGAAGGAGCTCTCAGAGAACCAGGGTGAAGTGCAGTCACTGCAATGCCTCTGCGTTCATTCAGAGGAACTTTAAACCTGGTTACTAAAGTTTAACTAAAACTAATGAGGAGATAAATGAAATGGAGAAGACAACAAAGTAACCAGGATTTTGCTAATTATTTACTGAAAATTAAACCATAACTATTATCAAAGTAACAGTAATTAATAAGAACGAGCAAAATGAGCTGAATTAAAGAGAAATAATTGTTAAAACTAATGAAACTAAACTAAAATGTAAAATCCAAAACTACTATGCTGAATGAAATTAAGGTATTCAAACTTTTTTTTTCTTTAAATAAGTTTATTAAGTAAGGCAATTTGCCAGTGAAACTAACCTATTGTTAGGAATCCAGTTTGTGTGGTTTGTGTTTTTGTGTTTTCTCCCTCCACCACCAGGTGGCGCCCGTTTCTCGTTGGCCCTTTCACACACCTGCGGATGGTTGCCTCATTATCTGAGGACTCTTAAGGTGCTGACTGCCACTACCTCGACGCCAGATTGCCAGTTTTCTAACTGAATCTTTGTCTCCCTGAGCCCTAACCTTGTTGTTTTTTGTCTTTGCCTCTCGGCAGGAAGTCATCCTGCAAAATGGATGTTTTGGCCTTCTCCCCCTGGAAGGAACGTTTGAGCTTCACACTGAGCAGGGGATAAATCTCCACACGCACCGTTCAAGTACTTCAGGAAACTTAAATGGCAGTCAGCTCCATTGCTCCTCAAGGAACCAACCTAAGCCGAGTAAACCCTGTCTGTCCTCCAAGGAGTCAACCAAATTCTGGAATAACCCACACCGACTGGATTCTGGGAAGGACACCTTTTTTCTGGAAAAGTGAGTCTCGTTTCAGTCTTTGTTTTATGCAAGTCGTGGTTCAAGTTTCCCACTGAGCCTGAACTAAACTCTTAACTTCCCTTCTCACTTCCAGTTCCGGTTCACCAGCGTTCTAAGTAACACTTGATCCAACTCATGGTGCTTTCAATAAACCACCTGAGTGATTTCCTGCATGTGCGTCAGATCCCTTAAAAAGAACATGACACCTATGTTTAAAGTAAGAAGAAACAACTCATCTTATTTCAAGTGCTTATTATCTAATTAATTTAGTTTGAGGATAAAAATACTCATTCAATTTATATATCATCTAATTTACCCTCTTAAATTAGGGAGAAATGCCACTTATTTTAGGGAAATTTTGACTAACCTAAAACCTCTGAATAAAAAGGAGCAAAATGAAACAAAAGTTTATATTATCTACTCTCTAACCAATAATAAAGTTAAAATACAGTAACCGATTCATGCTAGCATGTTGGGTAATTTAATAAGTAATTTAACATAAATCAACATGTGTTAAACAATGATGAGGTACGATCACTGTCTATTAAAAACTATGTAAAGGCGCCTAAATTTGTAAATGTAAGTCAATAATGTAAATAGGTTTAATATTTGCATCTTTTTCTTGTTGTCGACTCACACAAGGCCTACATGTGAATAAGGCTACGTTCACATCGCAGCCTGAAGTGACCCAAATCCGATTTTTTAGCCCATATGCTACCTGGATCTGATCTTATCATGGCTGTCTGAACAACACAGATAAAAAAATTTTAAATGCGACCCAGGCCGCTTGGCTCTGTGGTCCAGAATCCGACACGAATCTGATCTTTTCAAATGCGACCTGTGTCTGAACGGCTAGATCGCATTTATCCGACCTGAACGCCATTAATACCCGACAAAGGTTACTATTCTGCGTCTTGCTACGCAGAAGCGGGAAGAAATACAACAACTATGGCGGAGGATAATGCGAAGAGCAGTCTTTTTTTTTTAACCATCTTGAAATTATTGAGTTTTTTTAAGGTTGGGAAAGATCGCTAGATGCGCTCTAGCGCTAACATCCATGTTTACTTTCGTAAACACAGAGCACGCTTACTTGTGACGTCATTGCGTCCTCTACTGCGCATGCGGGACACTTCGGTTGTATGAATGCAGTTCACGAAGGAGATCACATACAAGTTGCATATATTAGGAAATCTGTTGGGCAATGCAAAGAAAATCGGATTTCACAAAAAAAATCGGAATTGAGTATCAAGACCTGCGATAAGAACGTAGCCTTAGATGTTTCATCTGTGACAAAAAAGTAGAAGTTATGAGTACAAATTGCAAAATTGAACTTTGAAATAAAATAACTCAAACACAAGCAAATTTAAACATGCAAATTAGAGATTTTAAAGAAACAATTAGAGATATACAGGTATAAATCTGAAATTCACCAGAATGAATCGGAAACGTATGAAAAGGAATCAAAAATTTTGAACCCGGAGAAAATATGAGAAATTTACAAGTAAAAATCATACATTTTTGCAGAGATTCACAAATTTATGAGAACGAATCAGGAATTTGAGTAAATCAGAAAAATACTAGCATTTACAAAAAAAAATGTATGAGTATAAATCACTAAGTAGGAATCGTAAGATTTTAAAGATGGACATTTATGAATATGAATTATAAATTTTAAAGTATCAGAAATGTACAGCTAAGAACAAGTGATGAAGATATGGAACAAATACAAATCATAAATTTAATCATGCTTTTTGACTTACATTTATAAATAAAGACACCTATGTAATCATCTTTATTGACAGATATCCTGTCCCATAAAACATGCTTCTTTGAATTTACCCAAGTTATTTCATTTGAGATAAAATATTTTAACTTTTAAGAAACCTGTAAGATGAAATGCGTTTTCTTTGGTTTCTATAGTGCCGCCGTCCCATTTTTCAACCTCTACTTAAGAGTTAGTAGAGAAAATGTTCAGAATGTGGACGGTAGACAACCCAACAGCAGTGAAACTTACACAATGCACAAAGGCGAGAGTCACTTTGCGGCAACTAATATGAGGCGACAATGATCAGCGCCGGGTCTGCAGGTAGCAAGTCGCAGTTCAGCCTCCTAATCGCAGGAGCTTTGTGTGTGAAGTGCTTGTTGCTGTGCATGAAGGATGAGGCAACAATCACACGCTAAATGTCCTTGTTAGCATCGAAGGGCTGTGAAATTTGAAATCTTTGTCTGCTTCATTATCTCCTGATGCAGAGTCTCCGGGTTCATTCTTCCACTTGTAATTATTATCAAGTTCTTGGCAAAGCGAGGTGGGGCTTTGATCATCGAAATTACAGTTTATTTCAAGATAACACGAGTATAATGGCTCTACTGTTTAACCACACACACAACAAAAAAAAAAAAAAACATCTACAACACAAATGAGACATTCTGCCAAATGGGAAACATCCGGAATGAGATGGAAAGCAAACACGAGTGACATCTAATCTCATTAGTTCAGCTGAAGTCAGCGATGTGTGCTGCAGGATGTAAAGCTCCAGCATCATGTTCTGTCTCAGCGGTCAAACTGGCCTAATATACAGAACCAGCTTCGCCGCATCACAGAATGAGTAGAAAAAGATGGTCAATGTCTCCATTTGTTCTGCTCCTCTGAGCCGACAGGCTAGATTTATCCCCACAGGTGGGTTTCACCTACAGTAAAGCTGCACAACAACCCGGAAATGGACTAGAGTTCACTCAAGTAAGAAAACAAAACAACTTCAGACTCGACTTAGACTTGACTTTGACCCCTGGGGGTCCCACGCTTGAGTCTTGTTAACAGTTTCTATCTGAAGAGTGAAGGGAAGCGGGTATGTGAGCTACAGGCTGCCGCTGCAGGCCATGTCTGACTGTCGAAGGATGAGGTTGATTATTAGCTAGTGATGTTGGTGGATTATGGGATGTTAATGGCTCATAACAATCTGTTCATGTTAGCTGTAGCTTCATAATAATGACAACAGGAATGCCTCTTCAAATGGTAAATAGAGTGGGTTTTTTTTTTTCTCATCATCCTGAGCTTAAAAGCGGTTTACACCAGAGCCTCGTTCAAGCTCACTAATGCTCATAGATTCATACACATAGGTAGAGTACCGTACCAGGGGTACGTTCAACGTCTGAGGAGGGGAAGCTGGAATTGGACAGGGGAGCTTTAAGTGTCCCGGCTGATGAACTGGTAAACTGGCAGAGCATTAAGGAGTCGAAGTCTACAATCTGCAGAGCAGCTTTTAAAAGAGACATCGCAGGAACGGAGGAGGGAAAGAGATAAATTCTGCTGCTCTATATCAGGAAAATAGAGATATTGGAAAGAAAGACAAAATGAACAAAAGCTGAACGCAAACAGCCTCCATTAGCGACGGCTTGATCAGAGTTAATTTCTTTATAAGCAAGAAAAAGATAAATGTAAAGTTCTAACATTGCAGGTTAAAGGTCAAATAGAAAGAAGCAGTCTTAATTATCTTTTCGTTTCTCTATTGTTGGTCTAAATCGCGCTAAAAATGCTGCAAGTAATAAAAATCGACAGAATTTTGCAGTATGTTGGGCGCCTCTAGCGAGTCGTCAAACGTCCTCCGCTGGGTGTATAGAACCAATACTTCACGCATTGTTGAGCACTCTGAAAGGATCGTTAAAACATCATTACAACGGAAAACGAAGGTTTAATTATCCAAAGGACCCGCTATTGCCTCAAATTTCGATCCGGAGAGTAAATAGATTAGAAAACAAAGCAATCGGACAATCTGTGGCGTCCAAACCGATACAGCAAACTGTGTTCGGATGACATCACTGCAGATTATTTAATCATCAATCCTGTTCTCACAGCATCAGTTGGATTCAATATAGCAAAGAATCTACAGCTTGTTTTCTTTGTTGTATAGCTTTAATAAAGTGCCTGATGGCAATAAAGCTGATTCAAAGCATTGTTTATTATATTTCATAAAAGAACGAAGTCGCACGGGGTTAGGGTTATACCGGGTAAAAACCACATCCGAGGGGCAATGTTTGCCATCCGGACAGCAGAAAGGACGATTGGATTACTGAGGGACCGCTTTGCCCATCCAGGCACAGCAGCGCCGCACAGCCTGCTACCCAGGACCGCCCACAGGGCTCCAACACTGACCGCCATTCTTCACGCCCGGCCGCAGCAGCACGCTGCCAAACAAACCAAACCAATATGAACATGTCTGGGTAGCATCTTCTTTTCAGTTTTTCTGTTTATATAATGTCCATTTTTCCAATTTTTTTCCAATCTGTTGTTCTTTTAGTCTCAGTCTGTGTTTTTAGCCTCGTGAGACCATCCTGATCTCGCGAGCTTTCAAGATTTCACTCGCAAATCCGTCTGGAGACTCTCCGTTAAAGAAAATTTGGAGCCGTTCACCAAACGAACGTCCAATCAGCGTTGGCTTTGAGGCGGGTTGAGGTGTGACGCAACGAGAAGTGCGACAGTTCAGTCTAAAGAACATGGCGGCTTCAGCCGATGAAACTAGCGTTAGCGTGGCTATAGAGCACGTTTTATCGGAATTACAGAGTATTTCTTCACTGAAAGAAGAGCAAAACACTGCTCTGGAGGCTTTTCTCAGAGGAAAAGATGTTTTTGCTCTTCTCCCGACTGGTTTTGTCAAGAGTTTAATCTATCAATTGGCTCCTCTTCGTCGTCGCTCTGTTAGTACGTCATATGCTTCGTTGATCTGATTGGTTTATTTGGCCCGTCTATCACCAACATAGGCCAATCAGCTAACCAGTATTTTCGCCCCTTCCCAAAATTACTTCAACGGAAGGTTTCCAGATGGATATGTGGAGCAAATCCATCTGGCGAATAATCTTGACTTATCGCATAGTAATAAATTATTAATATCAAAAATGTATTTCTGTTTTTTCTTTTTACATATTTTGTTAAAAGGCCAAATAAGGAATTCAAACCAAAAAAAAGTTATTTTCTGTTTTGTTTTATTCTTGGATCGGGCTTTAAAGGGTTAAAGGGTTAAAACTGAAGTGGGAGAAGACCGTAAAGGTTAATGTCTATCTACAATTTCTCCAGTTTCCTTCGCAGCTCATGATTATGTGAATGTGTGTAAAGGAACAGTATTGGTCAGGCCCTGGTCATATTCTAAATGTGGAGTTTAATGTCTATATGTTCATCATTGTGCTCCGATGGGGATAAATCTAAGACTTTAGAAACTCTTCTTTGTTTTTTAACAAGAAGGTCATTTCAAGCAAACAAGACACTGTCTCAACATTAGTTCAAGTCAGATTTGTCGCTCTCATTTCCAACCACAGATGTTCTGGTCACAAGTTTGCTCCTCTAACAAAAAAAACAAAAACGCTTGAAATTAGGATTTTGCACATTTGTTCCGATTTCCCAAGAACTAATTAAAGATCTGAGACCAAAACACAGAGGAACATTTTCACCGTGTAATCCGGTTTCAGGATCCGTCCCACATATTTGTCTTTTCAACCGCAGCCGTTTTAAATCTTTCTGCAATAAACACAACACTGCAAAAAAAAAAATGAAATTTCATCTTAAAATAAGTGCATTTTTCTTGTATTAAGGATTTAAGTGAGACATTTTGCCAATGGAACGACACAATTTACACTTAAAATAAGAATTTGTCTTATTTCAAGTGCATTTTATCTAGATACCTTATTTTAAGAGTAAAAATACAAATTCCATTGGCAAATCATCTTATTTACCTGCTCAAATTAAGACATTTTTACTCATTTTGAGATAATTTTTGCAGTGACCATATTTTAGGAGTTTTATTCTTTCCTTTCAATACTAGAAAAAAAAAAAAAAGAATTCCTCCCCCCTTTTCAGGACAAATTTGGTTTATTTTCTTGTAAAACCACCAAATGTGAAGCAGAGCTCAGATTAAAAGACGGATCTTAATCTCACACCGACATTGAGACACCCCTGACATTTGGATGGTTTGGACGGTTGATCCGAAGCTCGGTTTCAGAGATCACTGATCTGCAGCTCTAACGCTAAGACACAGATTACTAATGAGACTGTGAAGCGTCGCTCCGAGCCGAGCGGAGAGGCAGAGGGGACACGCAGACAACGATAGGCACCCCTCTGCTGAACGCTCCCTCTAGGTCCGACAGGAATGAAATCCCACCCTGACAGGTGAGCAGGCAGACCCTCAACCCTCCTGCTCCTCACGGGGGTCCTTTCAGCATCATCTGCCCCGCCCCCGCCCTCTCCTTCCCCTCAGCTGGGGGGGGTTTAAGCCTTTAATGCCAATGATTAAAAGCCAGAGGCTTCGCTAAACTCTAACTGTGTGTCTGTGTGTGTTTTTAAGGCAACAGAGGGGACAGATGTGGGACGGCAGCCGCCCAGAGCTGCTCCGATCATGTTTAATCCCTCCTCGATTCGTCTCATCCCTACTGCCCTAAACATTTCGAAGAATATCCTTTTGCTTGTTTTAAAGAAGGAAAAAAAAGAAGCATTTTTTGAGGGATTTTCCTAAAAGATAAAGTACGCTTTAAGACCTCCCTGATACCCCAACACTGCGCTGATAAATGACCATAATAACGAAAGAGCTCAAAGGAAAGATAAACTGTACATAAAGGTTTATGTTCCCATCAGTTTTTGTTGAGTACTTCCATCTCTAGCTTTAGCTTTTTTTTTTAAGAAGCCCTAAAAGCATTTTGATTTGAATTAATGCATAAAAACAGCAGCCAGCAGCGAGTTGGCATTAATCCACAGAATCCAGAGCTGCATCCTGATGAAAAGTTTAGTGTTTTGCATTAGAACGACATAAAGATAGAACATCCAAGACAACTGCTAATATTACGAAGACATATTTCATCCAAAATTGTACACATGTGATAAAACAAAAACAAGGTTTTGACGGGATACTGCATAAAACCTCAAACTAAACGCTATTGCTGACATTTTTATTTGAAAAATCTTCCTGGATGGGAAGAAAACGTCTTAAAACTCAGAAACAAGGTCCAGTGGATTGTTTTTAATTTTATTTTTTTGGTATGATTACAACATAACCACTATGTTATTTTTCTCTTTTTGTATAAAGTACATTTAAGTGTACTGATGACAAACTGTCTTGTAGAACAGTTAGTTAATTGGTAATATTATTTCAGATCTCCACTGGTTAAAAAAATAATGTTAGGAATTAATACAGGGTTCCTACAGCATAAGGCAAGTTAAATTCAACAGTTTTTTAAACTTTTTAATGCCACTTGAAATAAAAATTTCAGACCAAATTCACAAGAAAAACCTGCTT
>NW_015150498.1:1854970-1859455 GCF_000732505.1 Cyprinodon variegatus | reverse complement strand
TTTTCGCCCCTTCCCAAAATTACTTCAACGGAAGGTTTCCAGATGGATATGCGGAGCAAATCCATCTGGCGGAGTCAGGTTACGGTGTCTGAGCAATCTTTGTCATTTCTCGCCGCTACAACAAATCCCATGATGCCTTGCAAGAAAGCTCTTACAAAGCACTCTAGGATATATCTGCTCATTAGTGACCATGGATGATCACTACTTTTCAAGGTTGCGTGAAATGTCTGGGGCGTCATGGTTTTAAATCTGCAAGCATAAAAGATTCTGAATGTTCCTGGGCAGTAGTTTCCATGCGTGTTTAAATAAAACTGCTAGTTTCCATAGATGTTCTGTCACTTTTGGCACTCGACTGAAGCGCTTTACTCTACAGTCAGTAATTCACCCATTCACACATTGATGATGATGAGCTACATTGAAGCCACAGCGGCGCCGGGGCTCACTGACCATCAGTAGGCCATACGGCCGCCTAAGGCCACAATGACACTGAAAGTCAGGTCTTGAACCAACAACCCTCTGGTTGCAGGGCAAACTCCTATATTTGACGCCACTGTTGCCCCTGCGTCTGATTCACTTTCTCACACTGAAAATAAAAAATACAGATCTAAAAATAACTTTTTTAGCTAGGAGTACAATTAGAAAATAAACAGCTAACTCTGATTTTAGGTCAACATTACAGATAATAGGGTTAAGACTATGACACCTCAACTAAATCATTATTTGGCAGCAATCTCTTCATCAGCTGCAACAACAGTTTATTTTCTACTTATTAATAAAATCACCCAAAATCCTGTAATCCATTTTAAAAATTATGGTATAATTTTTTCATATCCTTTAATATGTAAGTGCAGTATTGTCCATGGTTGTCAGAGTTGCATCACGGAGGCATTTCCTTAAAGCAGGCCAATCAAAATCAATCCATGATGTTATTTTGGTGACACAGCAGAAAGTCAACCCCCTGCCGAATTTAACCGAGGGCTGAATCCTGAACATGTGAAGCCAACGATTCTCTCTAATTCACACCCCGTCACATTAGATTAGCGTGTAGCATAACCTTTAGCCTTTTTTCACACGTCCACCATCGGGCAGAGTGGCTGTTTGTTCTGGCAACAAACAGCTTCAGTTACTTCATCAGTGAGATTGTTTAATAACTTTTAAGAGAGGAAAATATTTCCATCTCCTCCTGTTTATTAGATAAAGAGCATTAAAGCAGGCTTATTTCTGTCATTTTGTTATTTAATAGATGCTTTGATTTGATGCCATATATGTTCATTAGTTAAACATTATTTTGCTGCTTCTGCCTGATAGACTTTCCTAACTTTATGATTCCTGAGACTTCTACTAATCCGCCTGCCTTGTGCCACTTTCAGACCGCAAGGAACAAGAGCAGCTAAAATGCACGCTGCTTCATTTTTTCATGCTTGTACAAGTTGAGTTCTGACGTGCAGCTGGAGCATCTCTGCTGCTCTGGCTGCGCGATTAAAAAGTGGGTCTAATGCGCGTTGGGCGGAGCTAAACTATTCTTTCTTTGCCTCTAACAATGGCAGCTATATTTGCTGTGATCAGTGGATAAAAGGTCATTTTAATGTTTTTAAGCGGGAAAATCCACCTGAAAACTTTATATGCGCAGTCAGTTCATCCAGATCTCCATCCTGCCTTCAAATATAGTTTCTGTCGGAGCTGCTCATTTACACCGATGTCACTAGGAATCCCATTCAACAGCAGCCTCAGGCCCGGTCACCTCTTTGCGGTTTTCCTTTAGTGTTCACAACGCCTGAAAGGTGTTTTTCATGTATGTAATCCAAACTGCAGACACCAAAATAATAAAATCAAGCATATTTTATCCGCATGTACTTTAATAAATGATTAACTCTAGACGTCAATAAACTATTTCAGAGGAGTGATCACAGAGATCTGCATCAGCAGCTCTGTGTCTGTCTCCCTGCCAGCTCCAGATCGACTCCTCTGATTGGTTGATGTGGCGCATCAAGCAGCAAAAGTTCACTTTTTCCAACTCCAGCAGCTGCTGCTTCTGAAGCGCATCGCGCATCTGACGCTCAGAAGCTCATGACGCGTTGCTCCTGCTGCTCAAAACACGCTGCGGGACCTTTTGCTGCGCCAAGATGCGCGTCAACCATTGACTTTGCATGTAAACTAGCTGCCTCTGCTGCTTTAGGTGTGAACATAGCATTATTTAGCATGCTTTTTCTGTAAAAATTGCTCGGATTTGGTCACAAATGTTCATTCATCTCTGTATTTGTTGTTTTTTTGGCTTCCACTTGTAGCTGGGTACTTTCCAGGCCTTTAACTCATCCACCTTAAACCTTCCTATATCTAACCGATAGCAGGACCAACTCAACTTTTTAAATGTGTCAAAGAAGAAGAACCATTAAATCAACACTTTCGGAGAGAGTCAAACTTTCTTTTTTGAAGTGAAACTGATGCTGTTGCCCTTCATAATGTCTTTTATGATGCTTCTTTGAAGACGGAGCTATTCCAAGACATGAATCTCTTCCAGGAAACAGGATTTTTTTTCAGGGGCCATTACTGCCCTCCCGTGTTTCCACTGCATTACCAGAACGGGAATAAAAACTCGGTACATTTTCCCCAGAAACGGGCTCTCGTTTATGAGGAAGGCAGAGCGCTGAGACTCCTGACTGCTGAATCAGTCGTATTACTTTTTGGTTTTGTTTTCATTAACTTTTACTGTTCTGAGGCACAAATAAAACCATCTGCACCCCTGAGAAGGATTGGCATCTTTCTGAGAAAGTCAGAATCCCTGTTGTCTCTCTTTTATTCTCTCTGCTGTAAAAGCAACACAATATAGAAGTTGATTTAAGTAATATCTCTTTAAGATTTTGCCACTTTAATAAGGATATTTTATGACTCAGTACATATTCTAATTCTTTATCAAATCACTTGGACAGAAATGTTAGATGAGATTTATCAATATATGTTTTATTTTTTAAGGCGGGAAATTATGTGTTTTATTATTAGCTAAAACTACATAAATTGTTGATTGTTTAAGATGGCAACTAATGTCCTATATGAGATAAAAAGTTTTTTTTCATGTCAAGTTATATTTTGCGGCTCTAAACAAGTTTTACTTTGTCGGACTCGGGGCAAAACGGCTCTTTGGATATGAAAGGTTGCAGACTCCTTCTCTAAGCCCATGTTGAGGCATAAAGTGATAAAAAAATAAAAATTAAAAATAAACGTTTAGGTTTGGAGGATCTATTTTTTGCCTACCGGGTTAAAAGGCAGTTTTTATCAAAGCAGCAAACAAAAAGCAGACATTATTTCCATTTTTTTAACCGTCACTCTCCCATAACGTCCCATAAAGCTACGTTATCATGAGGGACAAAGTGGGTCAGCTTAAGCTCCAGAAAGATGGAGGCAAATATGCTTTAATTAAGGAAAACAGAGACAAAAAGAACAACTATTCATAAAGTAAAGCGTGAGCCGCCGGGACAGGGACACTGGAAGCCACCTAACAGCCGCTGCCTTAAGGCTTCATTACGCTCCGTCACTATTAGCTCCTCCTTCTCCACATCGTTTCTGATGCTTCTGTAAAAACCTCCATTCTGACCTATTTTTTCCATACAAAACACGGCGCGATAAGTTAAACTGGAAGCTCATTATACCACTTTACATTTGGAAAAGGGGCAAAGTTAAAACACAAAGGATCTGATGGAGCTCAAAATGAAACCGCCCCGCTGTGACATCTCCTCCCCCTCTTACCATAAGCACACTTTGCCGGCTTTTACCGGGGCCTCACGCTGACTGAATAATTCTGTACATGCATGTGTGAGAGAGCACAAGGCATGATTGTGCCGTGTGTGTGTGCCGTACATAAGAGTCAGTGATAAATGCTTATAATCAACAGAGATTAGTGGAAGCCAAAGGAAATATCATTGTGTTAGATTTGGGAGAAAAAAGACCAATTTACTTTAAAAATACAACAGAGGGCTGGAAAATTTGGAATGAAAATGACAACCTTATGTAAAAAAATAAATAAATAAGAATAACAGAAATCTAAAACTGTTTTATATTGATGTTAACTAAATTTTTGGTTTTATTTAAAAGACAAAAAGCAGCAGATTTTCCTGTATCTACAACTTTATTTATTACATTTCATTTTTTTTTTATTTTGATTTGCACCGTTTCTAATTTGTGGTCATCAAAAAAATGGGAGAAAAGAAAAAAAACACAAAAAAAATATATCAACTAGAGATGCACCGATCCAATACCGGTCTGAGCATATGGGCCGATATTCAACAGTGATCCGATTCAACTGTTGAATGAATGAATTATGAATCATGCCAAGTAAGTAAAGGCTTTAGCCTCAATATAATCATTATAAAAAAAAAAAGGGTAACAAAATAAAAACGGACATTTATTTTATATTATTTAATAACAAAAAACGCATCAAAAAGAAAGAAATAACAGTTCCGTGAAAAGTGCACTTGAATGAATCTGCGATAC
>NW_015150498.1:1842879-1853820 GCF_000732505.1 Cyprinodon variegatus | reverse complement strand
GTTTCTGGGCAAATGAAATGTGAAAGTCACTTGCCCAAACGGCAAGTGGTACAAATCCTTAATGTCAGCCCCTGATATATAAATATATATAGAACTAGAACATATATAGAATAGAACTAGTTACATGAAAGAGAAAAGGAAAAATCAAGATTAAAACCTCCTCATTAAACATTATACTGGGCAAGTAAAAATTGTTTCTGGGCAAATTAAATGTGAAAGTCACTTGCCCAAAGGGCAAGTGCTAAAAATCCTTAACGTTAACCCCTGCCTGATATCAAATTGTCGACATCCGATCCGGCGAAGGTATGTCAAATGCATATTGGAGCGACATACCCCGTATTTAAATTATAACTGAAACTGTCTCACGTATTTTATCAATATTTTCTTATTCTGTAACCTAATGGGTTTCTGTTACTGTTAGATCTTCTAAATATATCTAATTTAATAATGTGTAGGAAAATTAATGTGTTCATTCAGTCAGTAGTGAATACAGCTGGGACAAAAAATTATTAAAAAAAAAAAATATAATACAGAAGTACATAATTTTTTTAATTCAGCATATTGTAAAAAAAAAAATATTTAGCCCAATTATTTTACGTGATGATCCTCTTTAAATGTATTCATTAATCATTAACATGCATACCTCAGATAAACTATTCCTGGGATTTTTACATCCAGCTGATGTAGCAGATGACAGCAACAGGTGGGGGAGGGATGGTGGAGCTCTCTATTTTTAATTTTGAAACAGTAACAGAAAAGTCTATAAAACGTGTGGCAATCTGGTTTCCTGGTCCTACTGTTGAACAGGATGTGAGCCGTGACATATTGCTCTTTATCCCGTTCCAGAAAACTCCAGTTGTGTCCTAAATTTGTTGGATGACAAAAGCAGGATTAAGCGAATAAGAACGGAAAACAGCGATCAACCTAAAGCGAAGCAAGCACACACTCATGCTCCCTGAGCCATTTAATGACGTTACATAACGGCCACATGAGACTGTTACTCTTCAATGAAGCTATATCGTTCCATATGTTCAAACACATAAGGAACGTTTCTAACCGCACTCTTACTCTGCAGCTTGTTTGATGATGGAGGGTTTTAGCTTTCAAGATGGTGGAAGGGTCAAACCAAGAATAGTAGGAAAAGGAAAACAAACAAAATGATAAACAGGAATGTAAGTATCCGATCTCTTTCATTCATTTAATCCTCTAAGCTTTAACTCATCTCCAAGGAGTCAAGCAACTATTTATTTTTGTATATAAACACATACAGCAGCCCAGCTTCAAGACAGAGCCTTCATGGGCCGCCAGCTGTTAGGCTATAATCTCAAATATCTCTGTTTTCTGTGAGCCTCAGCCTGAGCGAACCTGCAGATCAGCATTATTAAGAAAACTCCTAATCCTGGCAAATAGTGAATTCAGAGTTTTTAAAGATTTCAAGAACAATAAATACTTTAATAAATGCAGCATTGATGAGAGCTGAGACCTTCACTGTGAAAGAGTCTTTAATGATGAACTCTGGGGTGACCTATGCACTTCTACAGGGTTCCTAGAGCGTAAGGCAAGTTAAATTCAAGACTTTTTAATGCCACTTGAAATAAAAATTTAAGACCAAATTCACAAGAAACACAAGAAAAACCTGCTTGCAACAACTTAACCCAAAGGTTTATTATAACATAAACCACTGCACTAATGTTTCAAATTTTTAAAAATTTCCCATACAGGAAGAAAGCTAAAAACACACAAATGACAGATATATTTTAACAATTATTTAACTGAATTCACAAACTTTGTTTTAGCAGGGAACAAAAATCAGTTTTAAAGCCCCAACATAACCAGTGCTAAGTCTTTTTTGCAGCTATTTTTCTTTGTATGGTTTTCTTAGTATGTTTGATTTGGTGATAAGTGGAGGCGTTGCAGAGACAAGGGTGGAACTAAACTGAGAAATACCAGCTGTTTCTCTGTAACTCCATTTTGACGCTTTGTGTTTCGTGCTTCGCATGTGCGACTCCACTGCCTTAATTCCCATCGTTCTGAGCTTGAATGGCTTCTTGCACAAAATCCACTGAGCCTCATGTATGTTCCCTGGTTTTAGCCATGGAGAAAACTCTTTCCTGGAGACAATTTCCGGTGCGCCCTATGTGTGTTGTTACTGCGGACGTTGTTGAGACCACCATGAGAACGTTTGCGGATGGATTGTAGATGCTTGGGCTAACGTGTCTGCTGGCACTGTTGTTCGAGCTTTCGCAAAAGCCGGCATTATTTCTGAGGAGCCGCCCGGCACAGAAAGTGACTCTGACAGCGAAGAAGGGGAAATTGGCATGTCTGATTTAGCGCAGCTGTTTAATTCAGAAACAGAGGATGATGACTTCGATGGGTTTGATTAATACTTTGTAATAAATACATGAATAAAGCACAATCATACTCAGTTTTGCTCCCGCTCTATTTTTAAATAGGCAGTAGAGGTATTTAAACGTAGTAGAGGATATGTACTGGTATATAAAACCCGCGCCCTATAGTCCGGTGCGCCTTATGTGTGTGTTACATACAGTAATGGCACACATAACTGAGACTGCGCCTTTTAGTACGGAGCGCCTTATGGTCGTGAAAATACGGTAAGTATCGGCTGTTCACGATGCAAGGAAATATCGGGCAAAAATATCCGCCGGCGGAGAAATCAGTCTTTTAACCTATAGATAACCAAACTGCTTTTTGTAATGAACGCACGCGACAGGAGGGAGGAAACTACATTGTGTCTTTAAGTGGGTTTTAGGAAAAAAATATCGGTATCGGTTATTGGCTGCTTAAGTAGTAAAATATCAGCATCTACTTATTTTTTTCTAGTCTGTTTTCTGATTAAATAGAAATGATTACAATAAAAAGTGATGAGGAACATAGATGTAAACATAGCAGCGCTACTTTAGCGTACGGGAATCGTCCATGACTCCCATGAGGCCCTTCGTGTTACAGCGGCCTGACGTCGCTGCTGTCAGCTGCTCAAACAGAGCCGCAGATACGGGAACTGTTTTATAACGCAGGGGACGAATTCAGAGGATATCATTTCACTTTCATCTCTGCAGAAGAGCAGAGCAGACAGGATTTTATAGATGCGTTATCATTATTTATTTAATGAGGAGATAACAGAGAGTCAAACCCTGGGTGTGAAACGCTGCAAGGAAAACTGCAAGCGCTAAAAGACATCGGTCGTAACTTTTTAATGAGAGTCTTATTACCTGAACGTTGTTCTGAAACATAGACTGACTTTTCCTCCTTTCAAAAGCTGCTCTGAAATCAAGTTAGAATTCATTAAAAGATATTTTTTATCCCTTAAATTGAATAGATAAATAAGAAAATCTACAAATAGAATAAGTGTTTTTCCCCCTAACACAAACTAAAATACGTAAAGTTGATTCTTCTTATCTTAAATGAAAATCTTCTTTTATAACCAAACTGTCTTACTTACCTGCTAAAATTAAAGGAAAATACGCTTATTTCAAGAAAACTGACTTAATTAGATTTAGTTTTTTTGCTGTGTATCCCTATTGGTTGTGGTACTTTTCATTATAAAAGCATGAATTTTTAAAAGTTTAAGCATTTTGGATTGGTCTAGCCACAAGAGCATATTTATATATACAGCAGTGGGAGGGAGCAAGAGAATAATGCCATGGCAAGGAGGCCTTCTAACAAAAAAGGTTGTAGCTCGTCGCAAAAGATTGATAATTAAAGTTTACAGAGTAGTCTTTCAAAAGAAATCCAGTCAGCAATTTGACTTTTTTTTTTTACTTTGAAACCCATAAAACTTATCTACTGATCATAGAAGGAGGTATAAATACTTTTCAACATATCGTTCTACGTTAAATTACATACCATCTTTACAATGTTGTATTATTTGCTTTTCAAACCTCTTTAATGAAAACCGCTTTGAATCTAAACCTGCCAGAGGCATGAATAATTTGAGCTGTTTCATGGTTTATAATCAAAAACAAGGATTTTTTTTTTTTGTTTACTTAGTTTAAAGATGTGAAGCTTTAAAGCTCACCTGAAACATGCTGGTAAACATATGCATGATTTTCTAAATATGAATGCCTTTATGTGTGTTGGCCTTTGTTCAGGGAAGGGCACCACAGTAAAAGCATTCCCGTCCATCTTTTACAAAAAAACAAAAACAAAGACCAAAGCAACAGAAAATGGTTTCAGCAGACAATAGCTGCTCGCTGCTAGAAGGAACCTTCCAGAAAACACACACACACACCCTCACACTCAGGCATGTGTGTGAATGATGTCAGGATTGTTGAAATCTGAATGAGTTCAAAAGGTCAAGAGGCCCAGAGTCGATGAAACAAAGACATATTTTGGAGTGTTATGTTTCTGTGTTGGTGCAGAACTTAAAATGCTGGGTGTTTGTGGCCTGTGTGCTGATGGGGGGAGGGGGGCGACTTTTTGTTATCATATGATTTTCACATGAAGTTGTGCTACTTACAGCTGGATGGACAAATGGAGCAGATAAAGACAAAACAACTGATTTGCATCAACCCAGGCAGATAAATGAAAATCCAAGAGGAAAAGAGTCTACTCTGTTGGCAAAAGCTGCTTTTTTATTAAAATTTATGTGGAGTTAAAAGACAAGAACTACTTGGATCTCACACATCTCAAACACGTTTAAACTGTTTCACATTACTGAGACATCTTAAGTTTACAGAAAGCTTTAAAGTACTAAGAAAGCCCTGAGATCTCTGACTGTCTACCTATTTAACATTTAAGATGTTTAGATATAAACTAATAATGTGGTTAGATTGCAAATCAAGCCCGGAGAAAATAAAGGCAATTTCTAATTTTTTTCTGGGTTTAAATCTATGACATGAAATAGATTTAAGGATAGACATTCAACAACTTTTTACCACTGTGGTTTGGCAGTTTTGTCTTTTTTTATGTGGCGAGGAAGTGCTAACAAAGCCATATTAATCATTTTTTTTAGAAAAGTCTTTTTTGAAGCACTACACCTAAAACTTTAAAGTAATCTTTAAAGTTAATCACTAACAGTCTGGTTAAGCATTTTACAGTGGCAACCTAAACCTTGTTACTGGCTAGCTTTAGGGATTAGTAAGGGGTTTTTTTTTGTTTTTTTTTTGTTTTTTTGTGAAAACCACAGAAATCTTTTAGTTTCAATATCTTTGATTCACTCCCCTTATTTCCAGTGAATGACAGGGTTTATCCCGGACAAGCCCCCAATAATAGCTATAGTAGTTGGAGTTTCACTGATACCTGATTATTTCAACCCAAGTATGAGTTTGAGAACTGATATTTTAGCACTGACCGATACTGTTCCAAATACTAAATAAAACCTTTGTTGTAATGACAATTTTTAAAATTTTTCTCAGAAATGCTATGCAAAAAAACTGACTTTAACCTTGAATCTGGAACAGTTAAGATGCATCATTTTTTTAGACATTTTGACAACTTTGAAAAACAAGACTTTTTTTTACTTTTCAGAGCAGCAGAACTCTGTATAATAACCAGTCTGTATGTAAAGCTAACCAGACGATCCACACAAGCAGAGGCTGCTTCTTGTGTCTCATCTGTTCACTTAGAAATTCCCCTTACACCATTGACATCACTCCTCGTCAATAGTCTTAATGCTTAAGGTCTTTTTCTGGTTTACATTCATTCATTTGATGCTGCTTTACCACCAGTTACCGTGCTGGAGTATTTTAGTGTACACTAATAATGGCTGTTAGGGGGGAAGGTCCACTAGTATCCAGTCCTTTAGCATCAGAACACATTTTGGTGCAAAATAGTACAAGGGCCTGATACCCATAGGTAATTCCCACAAAGACCTAATGGACGTAAGTGAATCTGAAATGCTCAATGTTGGTAGGTTACTGATAGATGGCGTGACATAAGAATGGCATCACAAGTGACATTACCGAGGCTTTTATTCATTATTTAGTTACTTTCTACGTAAGCTATGGCTTTGTCAAGCGCTGGAGCCATTACAGAGATGGGTTAGATGATGCGTTTTTAAACAAAGACAAAGCAAAGATCCCTTTTACTGCTGTAGATGTGTACAAAGTGGACCAATGTAAAGGAAGTAAACAGGGTTTATTTTCTGTTAAAGTAACTGGAGTTTGCTTATATCGGTTTTTATAAGCGTATATGGTCATTTACTTCCAAAAATGGGTGTAACATGATTTGACTGTTTTTACAAGAATGCCAAATAAATGTGTATTTTTGAATTTAATGATAAGGAGTTATTGTTGTACTTTACAATATCAACATGTAAGTAGCTTTACACTTTAAAGCTACATTGATGTTGTCCTTACCACTAATAAAGTAATCAGAGCAAATTTGATACATTTCTCTGGATATTAGACACCCACATTCGTCGATGCTTAGTTGAAATGTTTTCTCACATTCACCTCTTCAGATTCCCAGTATACAATGGAAACTTCTCTCTTTAATGTCTGATAAGCTTTGTTTGTACACCTTTGAACACATCAATACACAACTATTGTGCTTTTTATGTGGAAAGGAGCTTTATGACCGGGTGTTACTATACTAACATAATGGTTTTACAGCCGTGACATCATAGGAGAACTATTTATACCAATATTGATGCATCCCTAGTTGTTACCTAAACATGACATATCCTAGTTAGAAAAGCATATAGAAATGTCCATGTTTCTCGATCGGGCAGATTTTTGCTTGATTCAGTGTGACTGGTTTCTTTAAATGAGGGGATATACCAAAGATAAGCATTGATAAGATTATAGAATATTCATTGGTGTTCTAAGAAGAATTAAACTATTCTCTTTCAAATATAGACATGACTGCAGTTCAATGCAGCCGTAGGAGAGCATGACTTTACACTGATAACAGGAAGGCTGAGTTTTACCCTTTATCCTCATCATTGAAATTGGCTAATTTTAAAATGGTGGTTACCTTTGACAAATCTTTGAACTAAAGATCTAGATTTTTAGGGCAGGGATGTGCAACCTTTAAATTTCAAAGAATTTCTTTTGCCACTGGTGCTTCAAAATATAATTTATCAAGAGCTATAGCAAGATTTCTTTTTAATATTGAAAGCCTATGAAAGATCAAAAAGACCGGTAGAAAGGTTGAGTTATTAACTGCATTTTTGTTTAAAGTAATTTTTGTTTTAGCTGCAGAGCTCTTTAATGCTGAGGATCCTATAGGGACCAGTCAAGATGGGATGGTTAAAAAAATACTTTAAATGTTGTTCTTATACATTTTTATATTAAAATTCTAAAAAAAAATAGGAAATTAACTCCAAAATAGGAAGGATGAAAAATTGCTATTGACAAGCTTGGATTTTACAAAAACTACTTTAACCTTGGAAGGAAAGATTTGTTCTATTTCAAGGGCAATGAACATTTTTTAACTCGCAGATTTATTGCTGTCATTTAGCCGTCTGCAGGATTGGAGTCACATGTTTCCTTCCCAGCCTGCAGATCTACAGGATATAATAATATCCCCCCCAAACTTAAAATCTAGGATATCAATGGCTGCTTTCCTCCCAACCAATCCTATGATTTAGAGAAACAAGAAAGACCCTTAAAAAAATCCCAGAAACGTTCATTTATCTAACCTAGGAGTTTGTTTTTTGGTCCCATTATGAAGGTTATGTAAGATATAGTTTATTGTTTTACTGTTTTAATTGGCATTTTATGAATGCATGTTAATAATTATTATCAATGTTTCCGTTTTGGAGAAAATGAGAACGAGGATATGGTGAGATAACTGTCTACAAAAACGCAAACATAACTGTTTGAATTTGTTAGTGCAGGTCAATATATTTAAATAAATCTATGATTTGTATTCGTTCATAAGGACTGCTCAGTGGAACAGTGGGTAGCACTGCTTCCTTACAGCAAGAAGGTTCCGGGTTCGATTCCCGGCCCGGGGTCTGTCTGCATGGAGTTTGCATGTTCTCCCTGAGCATGCGTGGGTTCTCTCTGGGTACTCCTGTTTCCTCATACAGTCCAAAAACATCAATTAGGTTAATTGGCTTCTCTAACTTCTCCTTAGGTGTGAGTGTGAATGCTTGTTTGTCTCCGTGAGACCCTGCGATGGACGCTTGCTATTATCTCATATTTGTAAATTGGTGACTCCCAAATTTCCATTCATACTGTTATCTTTCTTTTTTTTTTCCTAATTAAAGTTTTTACTCATAACTTTCTGATACTTACTTGTATTTATGAAAATGAAGTGAAATGTGGAAGAATCTTATCAGCTGCACCTGAACCACCTGCAATGTCCCTCATTCAGCTCCAACCAATCAACTTGGGGCCTCAGCTTCTCCGAAGCCAATCATCTTTCAAAATCCCCTATCATCTAGCTCCTGGACTAGCTTCTCCCTCACGCACGCAAGCAAACCTTCACCCACCTCTATCCTATCTCCTCCCTCGCTCTAGGCTATTCTCAGTCCCACTGACCCTCTGGCTTATTCTACCAACCGTGTCTGGGCCCCCGAGAGGAAGACTACTCTAATCGTTTACCTGGGTTACTCATCCAAACGTATGTCGATTCACAGCATCAAAGTCTTCTGCCGGGGTCTGAGCGCCAAAAAGAACTTATATCATTCATGTCAACAAAACCTTTCCAAATTGATGAAGCAGACTGAACATGTTTTGTCATTATCTCCTTTCTATCTCTTCTTTCTTTCATTTTTTCTCTTTTATTTTTTATTTTTTCCTTTTCTTCTTCTGTTTTTCTGTTCTATTTACATTGCAGTGTCCATATAAACTATAAAACTCCCTGCATAATTATAATAAAGCAATTTATATGCATGAAAGTAAAATCTGTTGGGCTCTTTTTGGCATCAAGACAATTATTCTTATTGCCACCTTGCCAGACAGGACACTGTAAAAAAAAAAAAAGAACCTTTCCAAATTTAGTCTTTTGTGTGTCTCTCCAGCTTGAATTATGGTTTAAACTTGTGTTTTCTTTTGTTAATTGTGAATTTCCAACTCTTTCTTTAGAATTCCTGATTTTTTTCAATGGATTTTTTTATTTTTTTCTATAACTTTTCTGATTTGTTCTTATAAATTTGTCTTCTTAGAAAATAAACACCTGATGTCACATGTATGTATGCATGTGTTGACAACAAGAACCAAATAAGAATCTTACATTATTGACTTACGCTATAAATTCAGTCACCTACACATATGATTTCTTTACTGAGTTATCTCACACCATAAATTAAAGTCAGCCAGCGCCACGTACACACAATCAGTTATCTTCCTGCAACATGAGCAAAGCAGTAGAAATAATCATGCGTTTGTCACTGTATGCACACAGTGCTCGTCTCAGACACACATCACAGTACCCAGAAGGGTTTTAACAACCGGTCATGAATATTTCCATGTTTAACAAATCAAAGGTGCAGCAAACTCTCTTAGTTTGACTATTATTTTTTTTTTTTTCTGTTTAAAAAAACACCTCAGGTTAGACAATATTATCACTAATATGCACAAATATTCTCTTGTGTGGCTCCGCCTCCAGTCGCCCACGCACAGAAACACAAAAGCATTCCCCATTTAAAGTCCTCCCACCTCTGTGATTATATAGCCATATGTATCCTTGAACTATTCCTTAAACAGTCTTGTTCCCAATTTGTTTTTCCAGTCTAAAGGTGGAATAGTCCAAAGAGCTGCTGATACGCTGCGGCACACCTTAGTCCACAAAAACCTTCACGACTCATTAACCACCTCCAAAACGGCCGCGTTGCGAAATTATGTGACAAAGATAAACTCAGCTCCACTTATCTTGGCAAGATTCTTTTATTTTTTACCTGTAAAATCTGAGGGGATCAGCCGTCTGTCTTAAATGCTTCTCTGTATTTTGGTTAGTCGCCACTTTTCTTAAAGCTCAACCAAAATAAAAGGTGAGCAGGAATTTAAATTTTTTTTTTTCTTCTCTTGTTAAGAAAAACAACCTTTAACTGTTTAAAATAATTGCCAGGGCAGAAGTATTTCTATAAGCAAAACAAACCGGGGGAACTTTAAGTAGAGAGAGAAACATTAATACAGAAAGAGCAGCACTGGAAATCAGAAACTGGAAAACATTACGAGTTACAGTCTAAATGTAACAAAACCCAGCGAGCATCTGAAGCTAAACAGTCGGCTTAAAACATCCTCGTGATAATGAGCCCTCTGAGTGTGGCAGGTCAGGAAACAGGCCAGCAATCCCCTCTGAGTTACAGCGTTTTTACTGCATGCATTTCTTTTACATTATTCACAATTGTTTGTCCTTGTGGTTCTGATCTTATGTACTGATTTATGCCGGTTTCAGCTCCCCAGAGTGCAACACAACACAATGCTATCATTATGGTGCCGGTGCCCGAGCAGAGGCAGATAAAATGCCCAACCTGCAAAAGGCTGCGGGGATAATTAAATGACGACCACTTGTCTCTGGTTTCTCATTCGACTTTTTATCTAAGAGGGGAAAACATGAACATTTAGCGTGATTATTGAAAAAAAAGCTATTTTCCGATGTTGATTGGTGGAAAACGTTTCATTGGAAAACGAACAGGTTGGCTTTTCTTAGAAGCATGGTGTCAAAAATGACTCCAAAGCCCCGTATGGAGCAGACAAGAGGACAAATCTTCTAATACAGGGTTATTTTTGGGCCGATATGATACCAATTATCTCGACAATCCCCAATATTTGCTGCCGATTTTTGAAGCAGATTTTGTTGTTTTTTTTCTCCATACACATGATCAAAACTATGGAGGATAAAAAGTGCCAAAATTAAATAAATAAATACAGCATTAAATAAATTATTAAATGTGTCAATAATTAATTAAATGTGGAATTAAATAAATAAATGTGTCATTCATTAATTAAAACCACGTCACTAATATAAAGTGCCACAATTAAATAAATAAATGTGTCATTCATTAATTAAAACCACGTCACTAATATA
>NW_015150498.1:1839666-1842532 GCF_000732505.1 Cyprinodon variegatus | reverse complement strand
ATATATATATATATATATATATATATATATATATATATATATATATAGAACTAGAACATATATAGAATAGAACTAGTTACATGAAAGAGAAAAGGAAAAATCAAGATTGAAACCTCTACAAGCTGCCACCTTATTTCAAACGTAAATTAATGAATGTGCAAAAGTTTGCCTTTTGCATCTACATTAAAGTAATTAAATGTTGTGTCTGCGTGGGTTTTTTTCGGTGTGTGGGCATCGGTGGTGTAACGGCGGAAAGCGGCTGAGACTAAGGTGCATTTCTACTTCTAAGAAAGGGACATGCTGTTCCAAATACGACGGCAATAAAGCTTTGCAGAAGGTGTTCTCAAATTTTCTAAAACCTTCAGACCCCTAAAGAAAACCTGCAAAAGGGAAAATATATAGAAAGGAGAAAAAAATAAATAAAAGCCCCTACTGCCTACGCCTCAATTAAGTCTGAGAGAAAAATATCTTTAGATGCTGCAGCAACACACTCAGGATGTGTGTGTCTAGACTCGCACACGATTATTCTGAAGGTGGGTGTTAGAAAAGCCACCTAGCAGAGTAAAAAGTTGCTGAATATAAGAGGCTCTTGGCAGAAATGGAATGAAATGAAGCAAGCTTTGCAGCAGATTCACCGACTCCCTCCTTCCCAACTTAAAAACAATTCGGAGCGACAGCGACACGCGCGAGACAAATTGTAAAAATAAATTAGGGTGAACGGCATTCAGGGGAGACCGTGAAAGATCCATTTATGGGAATACAAGCACTGGAAGCCTGGTAGGAAGGTAGTAAAACACGAGAAGGAAGATCTGGTTTAAAGCAAGGAAGGGAAATACTCAAAAAGGTATGAGGGCGAAGCTGGAGAATAAGATCATAGAAAGAAGATTTCCTGGAAGTCACCAAGTAAAAGCTGTTAAAAATAAAGAAGTAGAAAAAAAAATCAAATACAGGAAAAGGAAGTTTTTCTCACCGTGAACCCAATAGGTTTGTTATTATGTGACATAATCGATTCTGATTGGCCTAATATCTCTTTACTTTTGACTTTTTAATGACATCTGCACCAAAAAGCTCAGAGAATCAGCCTTTAAGCAAAGGTTTCTGTGGGACATGCAGCTGCTTTCCAGGTCTGCATCAGTCTGACTGCAGGCAGCTGGATCAGTGCGTCTGGGACTTTTTATTTTAATGCTCTGGCCTCTCAAAGCTGGAGTGGTTTTAAAACCATTTAAAACAGATTTAAATAATAAACTGGAGAGTTTCTGTGATCGATTGGATGTTTGTTCATGATTTGGAATCAAGTCTGTATGATTGGATTCAACTGAGGTTTTGTGAAGCAGAGACAATTTAGTTTTTTTTGTTGTAGCAAATTATTTTGTCATCAATTAATCAGATTCTCGATCTATCCTGCACATTTTTTTTAGGGGCCAATATTGCTTTTTATTCCGCAGTCAGAATTTACAGAAAAAATATTAGCAATCAAATGAAACATTAACAATTGTTAATGTAAAGTAAAACCCAACCACTGTCTGAAAATATTGGCCCACCGACGGATCGGTTTTAGTCTTTTGTGAAGAACCGTGTTTTAACTTGGGGCTGTATTAATAAACAAAACTTAAAAGGCATATGGCTGAATATATGCTCATGTGTTTAGTTGTTTTTATGGAGAGAAAACAGCTCCGATATTAAAGGCAAAGAAGACGTTTCCAACAAAGAAAAGGATATTTGAAGAAACTGCATTTTAACGATGGAACTTTGAAAACTTCTATTATAAAAAAAACCTTTAGAGTATTTCTAGATTGCTATTTTTTCAGATTTTATTTTCCAAATATCGTTAAGATTTTTTGTTATTTAGATTGAACAATTTTCAACTTCTTTGCAGCAAAATTGGGTTTTAGAAATAGCATCGTTTTTAATTCCCGTTTGACAGATGACCCTCAGAACCAATGAAAAGCTGCTGCTAACCGCCAAGCAGAGCAGAGACATTTCTACTGGTGTTCACACACTGCACCTAGAACTAAAGAGTAAAATCTGTAAACTGAGATCTGAAAACAATGCAAGACTTAAAAGTCCCTTTGAAAAAAAGATTTATAAAAAAAAAAAACTCAAAATTTAAACAATCTTAAAATAAAATCTAAAAACATATTTGAGAAAACAATAGCAAACTATAAAAACATATCTGTTTTGCATCCACTTTATGAAGCTTAGGCTTCAGCTGAATAAATGGATCACTAACCCTCCTGCAATCAGACTCATCCGTCTTTAAAGCAGCCAATAAGTATTCAACCACACCTCCCTGTAATCCAATCAGAATCCAGAGTCCTGCTTTAATCTGAAATCAGCAGCTCTACCTGCTACCAACAAGCATCTGGGTTGGATTTCATGTCAAATTCTGATAAAGATGATTCTGATTCAGTCTTCCTCCATCTCCTTCTCCTCCATCCTTGCAATCTCACCTGGCTCCTTCTCTACGCTGCTGCCTCGCCCCTATTGAAGTAATTGCTTAGACTTGTACTTCTTTAACAAGGCAGCAAACCGCCATGTTGAACCAGGCTTCATCAGAGATTTCTTCCCAAGGAGAGTTAAGGTGGCCCCTCTCTGGGCTGCCACCTTAACTGGTGGTGGAGGGGTTTGAGTGTCCCAATGACTTTAGGAGCTATGCATATATATATACGAACCCTGGCCTAAACGCACAAATTTTTCACCAAACCAGCCTCTCATCCATACGAAGCCGGCGTTTCGGGGGTCTGTAAACGATCTTTTTTTCTATTAAGCCTTCAGAGTGGGAAGATTTCGAAACGCCGTTTTCGCGTTTCCATCTTTACGCTCTAACCGCATATTTTTTTTTACACGCATGCGTCATAGCGTCGCC
>NW_015150498.1:1837404-1839431 GCF_000732505.1 Cyprinodon variegatus | reverse complement strand
TTATTTTTGCTTTGGCACCACAGCGCCACTTACAGGCCTGGCATACATTTTGCAGCGTTTTCATGCATTCGTGTGGACGATCACATTTATTTTACGTCTCCATCTTTACGGCAAACGTTCTGGAAAATATCAGCGTTTCGTGTTCGTTTTGACTTCGTGTGGACGGGGCCTAAGACAAGCCCTAGGTGAAGAATCAGACAAGGAGCAGCCTAAAGACCTCTTATGACGAATAAAATAAATGGACTGGCGAGCGCCTGGTGGCCGGGCTTTTAGCCACGACAGGCATCTGGTTAGGATGCCGCCTGGACGTCTTCCTGGTGAGGTGTTCCAGGCACGTCCCACCGGGAGGAAGCCCAGGGGGGGACCCAGGACACGCTGGAAGGACTATATTTCGCGGCTACCATGAGAGCGCTTTGGGGTTTCCCCCTGGAATGATGTCTGGGCCTCTCTACTGAAGCTGCTACCCCCGCGATCCGACCCCAGATAAGCGGAAGAAGATGGATGGATGGGAGTTTTTCCTCTCCACTGTCGCTCTATGCTTGCTAGTATGGAGGTTCATAGGAATCTGCGCCTTGTTCCAGCTGGCATCCATCTTTATACTATCTTTCACCACCAGTTTCAGGCCTGGGGGGTTTCACCCCTCTTCTCCTTCAGCAGCTCATGCAGATAATCAAAGTAAATCTCATTGCTAATGTACCCCCACCAGGCCTGAGGGCCTAAATCTTAAATATGTTTTTAATAAAACTATTCTAATTGCCTTCCTTCTCAAAATCTTTTATTGAGTTTTTTTTTATTTAATTTTCAAAACATGCTCTTTGTTTTTAATAATAGTGGAAGAAATGTCCATGTACAAGACAAGAATAATACTCTTTGAAGACAGAACTACCCAGGAGTATTTAGATCTACACCTTAATCCTGGTAACAGTTTTAATATAACAGTGGAGCAGCACATCCCTGGCTTTTACATTTGGTTTTTGTTGTTGAAATATTAATAAATATGTAAATATTTTATTTCAGAAATCTCGTCACCTTACTCCATGAGGAGAGGCTAAATTATTTCCAAAAAAACAAAAAGTAAAAACTAACGGGATGAACACTTGGCATATATTGCTTTATTTTAAGATGAAAAGATGTATTTTGGTGTTTTTGTGACTTTAAGTGTAGAGAAAAACATCAATAAAAGCTAGTCTTGTCTCGCTTTTATTCTAACAACAGAATCCCTGGATGGATCAGAAAAAATAATCAATTGTGAACAAACATGTTTGTTTTGCTGAATTCAGCTGGGTTAAAATGTCGACATCAAACAGATTTTTACCTTTTCTGAAAATCTGAAACAACAAAGAATGTTTCTAAGAGTACGTTTCATTTTAATGTCATGAAATTATTCAGATTACTTATCTGAAAGCTCACACACACTCAATATAAAGTTTATCTAGAGATAAACAGACTAAGTGGAACGAATGTATTCCTTTTTTTCTTTGACAATAAACCCAAAGAAGAACAGCCTTGCTTTAGGTTAAAGTAAAACTGTATAGGTCAGTTGGATCGGTGGAATTACTGAGTGTAAAAACGATAAAAATGTTTTTTTTTTGCATCATTATGAGGATTATTAGTCCTCAGAGAAAAAAGGTCAGGATGTACCGAAGGTAAGGAGTCTAAGATAATAGGCTTACATTGTTTTGGCAGGAGTCATGGTTTATTTATCTAGTTATTTATTTATGACAGAGGGCAAAAAATATATTGACCTCCCACAGGCTGTCACAAATCACCTGCAGTGGAGCCTGCAGGACAGCAGCTGTATTCATCAAGGCCTGCAGAGCTAATAGGGCAAAGGCAGGGTGCAAAAACAAATACGAAATAAGATTTTTTCTTCCTGGAAGCTGCTATTAATTTATTAGCTTACAAAAAGTGTCAGTTTTTTTGTTTTAACTTTCACCTAAACGTGACTCTTAAGTTATGAAAGTGAAACAAAGATAATAAGTATTTTATCTATGACGATGAACGCAATTAAAACAGAAAAAGGACAT
>NW_015150498.1:1825685-1836374 GCF_000732505.1 Cyprinodon variegatus | reverse complement strand
GAGATCATGATGGTCTCACGAGGCTAAATTTGTATAGCATGGGCAAATATTGTGCTTCTAGGATGAATTAATCGGGTCGGAATCCAACCTGTGGTCCTCGTTTCCCCCCCTCTCTCATACCCACTTTCCTGTCAGCCTACTGTGGAAGAAAATAACCCACTAGTGCAGTAAAAAAAAAAATTTAAAAAAGAAACAGGTAATACCTGAAAAATAACTCATTAGTATTGTTATTTGCCTGAACGATGTGATCATTGAACCTCTAACCAACCTAAAAGTGAGATTTCCAACTTCTTCCAGCTCCTCTTATAATATTCATTCTTTTTAAAGCACATTAATGTCCATATTTAGGTGATGTATTGTCAGTGAAATACCCGACAGCGTTTCCCACACACAGACTACTTCCAAAGAAGTGGGAAACGTCAACTCAAAAGTGTCCGATGTCTGCGAGACTGAACGACGTCTCTCTAAGCTCCATGAAGCCATTATTGCTACAAACAGAGGCAGAGTCTAAAAAAGGCCTTTAGAGACACGTGGCTCGGCCTCTAATGTCTTGTTTATTAGTCCAAGTTCATGCCTGCAGCAGCCTGGAGGAAAAGACGAGGGCCTCGTAACTACCGCTGGGATTAATCCGAGGGGAGCGCTGATTATCTGAAGCAAAGACCCCGTAAAGTGTCGGCCTCCCCCAGATTTCTGAGCTGTTCTTATCTTAGTATTACACCGGCTGGTTGATGAATAACAGAGGATAAGTTTCTAAATGAGGCCTAAATAGATTAACCTTCTTATGTTGTTCCATCACAACATGGAAGTGAGGGTTAAACTTAGAGAGAGCAGCGCGCAGACAGAATAAAGGGAGCGACGCTGACAGTGAGAGGGCGGCCATTGAAAGCAGGTTGCTACTTTCTCTGCGGGGCTTTCAGTGCTTCTCTCCTGCTTTTTTTCTCCGTGTGCTTGTCTTGACAGGATGTCAAAAGCAGATGGAAAGAAAAAAAAACAACACAGAGAAAGGAAAACAGCAGAATCATAAAAGCTAAAGACAGCTCCCACTCTGAGAGGGCTTTCCAGTCACAGCTGTTCCAGATTTAACACTCTGGATGCTTTAAAGCAGACAGAAATGAGCGGGTGGAGCTAATGACAGGTGGAACTTCCTCACCTGGATCTCCCCTCATTCCACCTTAATAGCCCTTAGCTTTTTACTCTGCTTAAACCAGATTAATGACAAGACTTAAAAACCTAATATCTGATTATTTCATTAAAAAATCAGATGAATCCATTTTATATATAAAAAAAAAAAAAAAAACAAATGGTTGAAATATATATTAGTTAAAAAAAAACTAGCTTTGATTTCAATCACCCCCTCTGGGAGTTAATCTTCATTTGAAGAGATTCCAGCTGAGAAATTTTATTGTAAAAATGTCTTGGTTTATTATAACCACTGGTGCTGAAACTAACGATTATTTTGCAAATCGATTAATCTGTAATCTTTTTTTTTTTCGATTAATAATCGGATAGCAACAGGTTCCTTTAAGATGATTTTTTACAAAATTAAACCAGGTGAAACTAAAACTTTTCCACTAGAGGAGTTTTGGATAAAGCATATTGACAGACGAATAGCTTTTTTTTTATCTTAAATGCAAAATATTTATATAATTTTTTTACAATTTTGATATAATTATTGTCATGATCTGGCCTGTTTGCTCCTCTTTAATTGATGATCTCTTTCACCTGCCGTTTTCTCTCCCTGCCTCAATTATAATTTATTCCTCTCACCTGTTTCCTCTGGTTTATATTCAGTTCAGCCTGAGCATTCAGGGCCAGATCATTAGTTGTTTTCTGTCAGTCTGTCTAGTTAGTTTTATTCCTTGGTTCATGTCCTGGATCCTGTCGGCCAGTGGATAGAGGTTCTTGTGTTTGTCTCGTCTCCTGATCGTCCACTGTTCCTCCCCCGCGGAGTCCTCTGGGTTTTTGGCTCTATATGTGGGGAGGTTCAGTTTTTATCCAGTAAGCCTGGCTCCAGGGAGGAGACCAGTTTAAAGTCCTGCATCAAGTTCTGGTTCCACGTCCTGTCTCGGCTACCCTCTTCCACTAGAGCCTGCCTGTCTGCACCTGATCCCGTCTGCTCCTGTGTGTGACCGCCTGGTCATGCTTCTGGTCCCAGTCAGACTCTGAACCCTCCTGGAAGCCTGTGGATGCCTGGAAGTCTGGATCCTGCCACCTGTCTCTGTTCCAGCCTGATCTGGATCCTGTTCCTGTCTGTTCTGAATCCCTGACCAGGATCGGCTTCCTGCAATACCTCTGGAACTGCAGCTTTTGGGACATTCTTGGACTGGACTGTGAAAACCAGGTAAGTGGCCAATTCAGATAATCATCTTCTGTCAGATGATCGTGGTCACTTACCTGTGTTTCTCTTGCAGAATGTCTGAGATTGGGCGGTGCCCTGCCCCCCTCCTGCAGTGACAGCGAGCCACAGCTCCACTTTAGTTTTTGTTTAGTTAATAAACGTTTTGAACTTTCCTACTGACTGTCTCTCCTTGAATACTGGGTCCATCTGTCCTCGGTTCATGACAATTATAGCTTTAAATTGGAGGTTCTGTCAGCTAAAAAAATTTTAAATTGTCTATACTCCAGTTAAGGATTAATCATTTACAAAATTATTTGACGATTATTTAAGTCATCGATTAACCACGATTAAACCGATTAATTGTTTCAGCACTAATATAACACAACAAGAATATAACACTGTTAGCAGCTGGTGGTTTCACACAGAGTTATGAGAAGACATCTTAACAACAAAAAGTGATGAATTGATGCAACTATAAGCTACTGAAGGACAAGGAGAGCATTGATATAATGTGTGAGGAGGAAATAAAAAGATTTTCCAAAAAGGAAATCATCAAAAACGAAAAATCTATTTATTTATTTAGCAAATTTCCTCAATTAATCACTATAGTTGATCTTTTCCTATTAATAATTTCCTGAAAAGCTGCTTGACATAAAGGCGGATTACAGGGTAGATACTACAGGTATTATGGAGTGAATTTATTTACCTTATTGTAACAAAGAGCAAACACATTTTGTAAATTCAAAAAAAGCTTATTTTAAAAAAAAAAGTAAGTGATGTTTTTTTAGATTCTATTATTTAAAAAAAAATATATATATATTTCTTTATAATTGTTTTTAAGCTTTAATTGTTCTTTTTTGCAGAGCTTACATTTTCAAATGTTATTTTTTTTCCAGTTTTTTTAGGTTGATTTTTGCAAATTGGATTTTTCTTCTCTAATCATGTTTCACGGATCAGATTCTCTTCAAGCCCGACACAAAAAAAGCTTTTTTTAAAAGCTTATTTGAAGCTTTTATATAAACAAGTGAATGAAAAACATCCTGCTGATTTTAACAGTAACACCTCTGACAGGGATTATGCAGATATCATCAGAAATTAGTACGCTTTGTTTTGACATGCATGCAAAAGCTCTCATGTTTAGACATGAGGAACGACTATTTATGTGTTTCTCTACATTTAGCCGGAGACATAAAAAAGACTGTAAGAAATAAATCTGTTATAATGACATTTTAAAAGCAAGTGTTTTGATATGAATCCGTGTATGGTTCGTTCTTTGGTTTCTTTTGTTTCAAAACAAAAAAAGAAAACAAGCATGTGATCTTCTGTTTTTCCATTTTTAAAACCTAAATCGAAAAAAATGAAAAATCTAATTAATAGAAAATCAACAGCGTTTGAGTTTTGTTTCGCCATCTAAATGAAAATAAAATATAGTTTTTTTAATATGTAGCGGCATCGGAAATGAAGTAAGTTGCCAAAGATAAATAATTTACAGTGGATGAAGACGGCATCAAAACAAACCATTTCTAAACCAAAAGCAATGGCTGCCGATTTGGAAATTGGAATATTAAAGAGATCTTGTTGACGGTCAGATCATTAGCTCTCAATGAAATGCGCCGATTCCCTCTAAATAACACAAACGTTTCCATTTTGTTAGTGCTAACTGAAAAAGTTCTTCTTCTTGTGGATTGTAATGGCGGTTGGCAAGAAATTGAAGGCGTACATTACCGCCACCTACTGGTAACTAAAAAAGTTACGTGTTGGGGTTTCCGGTTCTGCCATAAAGTCCGTCGAATTAACAAAAAAATAAAAGTTTGTCTTTGGTTTAACCATTGCAGTTAAAAAAAAAAGTACCCTTTTTTCATTTTTGCAAATGCCGTTTTTCTAATTTTGTTTTAAAAACGGGAAAAACCAAAAAAAAAAAACATGCTTGTTTTGTTTTTTTCGTTTTTGTTTTGAAACGTAAAAACCAAATAACGAACCATACATGGATTGATATGGAGAACATGATCTTTATTAACAAAATTTAAAACTGATCCACCCATCAGTCCTGTCCAGATGAGAGGCAGCAAAGTAAAGTAACCAGTTAACCAACCGGTTGAGCTTTAAGCCTCTCTGGTTGGATGGGGGACGAGCAGAAAGAGCCCAGGAACTACCACCTGACCAGCTCTGAGGGATTGTTGTTGAGAAACTCAAATAACCCTTTTTTCAGTAGGTGAGAACATCATACCTTGCTGCTAACATCATCATGTGTTTAAACAATGGCTCTCTCACATAAACTAAGGGTGACGTTCTCTCTGCTTATAGCATGAATAACAGCTTATGAGGAAAAAAGGATAAAAATCGTATTTTAAATACTTTTAATCACAGCTCTTCACAATAATCCAACTTTAAGAGAAAATATGACACCCAAAACAACATAAGATGCATCCTAATGCATAATGGCACCATTGTTATTAAACCAGCGGCGTTCATTTGATCTTTTTAGATTTTTTACACTCTTACCGAAGCTAATCTGTCATGTAATAAACATAAAAAACATTCTTTAAATTGAAACGGGTAATAAAAAGCAGACTGTGACACATCTGTGAGTGAAAAGGCTTTAAGGTGTGTTCCTCCACCGCGCCAGCTCTACTTCTATGAGCTCTCTCATGTCTAAGGCCAAATCATAATGAGGTCCCTTTCAGTGTTTGAATTGCAAATATCTGCCTATTGTTTCCATGTCATTTGTTGTGCAAACTTCATCCATCATGCGTCCAAGCAGGTGTGTGTTTATGTGCGTTCTATGGAGAGAACATGAAAGCAACACAGATCCCTCCTTCTTTCGATTTGTCCAACTAAACAATTCAACTGTCTTTGTGGAACTACGTTTCCCAGGGTTCCTCCGGACGCTGGCGTGTCGATCTAAACGCATGTCGGCGATCCCGCATAAGAACCCTGTTTAACCACATCATATGACATCATCATCAGGTCGCCAGCATCATAAGTTGAAGCTGCCGTAAAGATATCAAGCACATGTTATTGTCTAATACAGCTAGTGGTTGGTTCTTAAAGGCGCAGGCTGTGCTGCATTACAGCTGATTACAGTATTTAGTAGGGATGCACGATATTGGGATTTTGGCCGATATCCGATATGCCGATATTTTAAAACTCATGTAGCCGATAACCGATACTGATGTTAAAGCTGGACAAAAATTAAAAAACAAAAATTGAAAATAGCAGTTTTGTTATCCATTTCTGACACTCAAATATATGAAAATATACTCAAATATATTTTCATATGCTGATATCAAATTGATTTTTAAAAACGCGGTATCGATCTATTTTACTTTCAAAATCTCGTGAAATGTCATCGTTCTGTTACAAACTCTCGTGATATTTTGCAAATTCTTGTGAGATTTTGTTAGTAAAATAGATCGATACCGCGTCAATATATCAACATATAAAAATATGGCAACATTTCGTGAATTTTCGGGGGATTTCGTAGCATAACGATGACATATAGCAATATTTCATTAGTAAAAGAGATTGATATGGTGTTTTTAAATGGCAATATATCAGCATATGACGATATTGGGATATTTTAATGTATCAATATTTTTTCCCTCGTCTTTAGAAGTTTTTAAGTCTGTAAAAAAAGAAGTTTTTGAGGAAAAAGTAGTAGTATTTTTTTTTTTTTTTTTTTAGACTTTAGAAAATTCAGAAGCTGATCAAATATCGGGTTAAATATCGGCCGATGTCCGATATTCAGTTTTAAGGCCGATACCGATAGGGGGCCGATTATATTGTGCATCCCTAGTATTTAGTTATGAAAATACAACAACCATTACTAAAACTACACAGGTCTCAATTCAAATGAAAAAAAAAAATTTATTCACAAATCAAATGGAACGAAATAAAATGAAGGCTTCACGTGACCTCAAGACACGGCATTGAGATCACGTATATATAAAAAAAAAAAGAAAATATAGGAAAAAAAATCTAAAAAAATATATAATGTTAACATAAGTTTTAAATCCATTTTTTTCCCCTCTAAAACTGTACTACAGCAATGACCGGATATATGGAATTAAATTTGTGTCGCTGGGATTTGAATTAAAAATGCCACTGAAATTTTTATGTTTTTTTTTTTGTACTTACTGTTTCAGTGTTAAAATATATTCAGAACACATTTTTGACCTAAAAAAATTATTGTTATCATGTTATTTTCTCTTCAAGCTAAAAAAAAAAAATCACATTACTATTTCAGAGTGATTACATTTTCAATACTTATTTTTCAGTTTAATTTTTCAGTGTTAAAAGAATCTGCATGTAAAAAAATTCAACCTTTCATAATTAAAACTCAATATTTTCGGCCTCCTCAGATTCAACTGGCTCTATTTCACTGTCCTAAATTCGGCGTCTAAATTCAGTGTAAAAAGGGAAGGGTTACTTCAGGTCACAGACATTAGCAATGGATTGTGGCGTCCAACACCCAGCCAATCCCGTTACGTTTTCTTAGTCACGTAACGTGACATTCGTGGCGCTCATACTGAAGGAAAACCAGCATGACGGAGACGGTCATGCAAGCTAACGCTAACTCAACTACAGAAAAACGAAAGTCACTGTTGAGTTAGCGTTAGCTTGCATGACCGGCTCCATGATGCTGGTTTTCCTTCCGTATGAAGGCACCACAAGCGCCAAATAAAATCCTAGAGAAAACCGTTTTATATGAAGCAGGCGATGCCGCTTTAAGACTACATTTGCTAAGCTAGCCACCGGCAGAATGTAGCCGGCCATCCAGACCTGCTAACCCACAGATAGCCGTCATGTAGAAATCCACAGCTACTTATAGCAGCCATGTCTTTATGTGTTTATAGTGAAAAAAGATAATATGTGTTAAAGATAAATAATTAGGAAAATTCTGAGTATGTTACATGAATTTTACCAGTGTAAAAATTTTGTCATACTTTTAAATAATTGGACTGAAGGGGAAAGTTTTTAATCATAAAAATAACCAAAATAAATATAGAAATGAACTTAATCAATCAGAGTACAGGAATCCTTTCTGATAATTTTACCACTGTTATAACCGTGACATCAGATAGGATGTGTGTACGTTAATATGTTTTACACACCCTTACCCGCAGGACACACATCTACACTATCCATGTTCCTGACCTTTGAACCCTATGTTCTCTAGTCCCTTTTCCTGGTTTAAGGATCCAATAAACCCGTCGTCCGTAACTCATCCGGTCAGGTGGATGTCTGGTCTGAAACAGAACCAAACCAAGCGAGCGGACAGGTGCAGCTGACGGCCCCTTTAAACGATGAACCACAGCAGCTTACCACCGCTTAACCAACTGTTCTGCCCCATTATTATCTCATTAGCCGCTTCCTCCTGTTCACAAATACCGAGGCGCTGCTTAGTATTAATTAAATGTGAATGACACACTTTAATTTCATTAATGCCTCATTCCAGGGGAGAAGGGAAAGATTTTCTCCTATTAGAATAATAATAAGGCCTTCGTTAAGCTCAGCTCTGTAACGACTGCAGAATTAGCCGGGAGTCTTGACCCCTGCGCGGCTCCTAGCAGAGGTGAAGAGGGAACAAAATGTCCTCGCTCTCCAAAAAAAAAAAAAAGGAAAAAAAATAAACAACATCCTCAAGTTCAATGTCTGAGATTCCTTCCTCCTCTTATAGGGGCTGAAGTACAAAGAACACACACCTCTGCTCGCCTGCCATTAATCAGACACTCTGAAAAGCAGATTGCTCAAATATGACCTTGCACACAAAAGCAGCCACTATTAAAGAGCGAGCAGGAATTCACTAAAGGCGGGTCTCGGTAAACATTCCTGCTGTTCTAAAACCTCGCCACCCCTCGGCAGTCCCCCTCTGTGAGTGTGTGTGTGTGTGTGTACTCCAAACAAACTCTGAACCGTGCGTGAGCCCACATGGCGTGTGGGTCCGCACACTCGTACCAAGGAGGTCAGGTAGCTCTCATAACAAAGGTAACTCATGCAGCCGCAGGCTAGGGCAGGCACAATGGAACGCTTACATAAAATTTTGGGTTGACGCTGGGACATCGTGTACAAAGTTTAAGGAAATAGAAGCCTCTGCCTGCAGGTCACAAAAAAAAGAAGGAGGAGGAGGAGGAGGAGGAGGAGGAAGGGACAAGGAGGCTCAGAAAACAGAACCGCAGGCTGGATACATGTGAATACACCTGCACAGCTGAAATAAGCTTCTAAATTGGTTGTCTTACAGGTTTCACCCCTCAGATTAAGGAATTAAAAATATAACGAAATAAAAAAAACAACAAATTAATCACGTCATTTCATTGAAGACAAAAAAGGAACATTTGTTGCTTAAATAATTACATTTTTACCTCCTAACCCTACTGTATGGAGACTAGAGACTGACACGGGAGCGGATTTTCACTCCTGTCCCGTCCCACTCCCACAGAAAAAAAATTGTGTCCCGTCCCGATCCCGGGCCAGAGTAGAAATCTAAATCCTGTCACCTCTTAACCTGACTCGGCGAGATGGTTTTGCTCCGCATATCAATCTGGAAACCTTCCGTTGAAGTAATTTTGGGAAGGGGCAAAAATACCGGTTAGCTGATTGGCCTATGTTGGTGATAGACGGGCCAAATAAACCAATCAGATCAACGAAGCATATGACGTACTAACAGAGAGATGACGAAGAGGAGCCAATTGATAGATCGAACTCTTGCTGAAACCGGTCGGGAGAAGAGCAAAAACATCTTTTCCTCTGAGAAAAGCCTCCAGAGCAGTGTTTTGCTCTTCTTTCAGTGAAGAAATACTCTGTAATTTTGATAAAACTTGCTCGATAGCCACGCTAACGCTAGTTTCATCGGCTGAAGCCGCCATGTTCTTTAGACTGAACTGTCGCGCTTCTCGTTGCGTCACACCTCAACCCGCCTCAAAGCCAACGCTGATTGGACGTTCGTTTGGTGAACTGCTCCATATTTTTTTTAACGGAGTCTCCAGACTGATTAGCGAGTGAAACCTTGAAAGCTCGCGAGATCAGGATGGTCTCACGAGGCTAGTCTAGTCCCGTCCCACTCATGGTGAAATTACTCCCACTCCCATTCAGAATGACTCCCGCTCCTGCCCCACTCCCATTCTTGTTGTTTTCAATAAGATTTCTGCCAATACATTGAATCTGAATTTCTATGAAGGGTCAGTTAAGTTCCTGTTTCTAACTGTAGTTAAGGCCAGTTAAAGTAAAAGGAATAATAATTATAAATACATAATAAAAGTAACAAACAAGGAAACAGACCATGCTTATCTTAGGTGAATAAACAATCAAAAGAATCAAACTTTTCAAAGTCCATTAACTCTTGGTCCCTCCATTGTTGATTTTGAGCGCGGGTGAAAAACTCAGAGCGGAAGCACTGTTGGTTTTTGGGTTGTGTAGTTTTTTTACTCGCATTATAGTGTAGGCTTCAAGGAAAAAAACTACAAAATGGCAGCACCAGTACTGGATTTTTTTTTCTTTCTATTTTATTTTATTTTTTGGCATCGATCCTAGTTTTTTTTTAGTTACTATTGGTTTGCTCCCGCTCCCGTCTGCTCCCGTTAATGTTTAGTCCTGTACCGTCCCAATCACGTCATCGTTACTAATACTGACTCCCATTTTTTTGGGAATCCCACGGGAATCCCGTGACCAATGGGATTCCCGAAAAAATGTCAGTCTCTAATTGAGACCCGTTAAAAAATGTTTTAATGAACCCCTTCATTAATGAGTCCACAGGTAGGAGAACACGACATCACTGAAGATGCTGTAGTACATATGCCAGGCCCTTTGGTGGCGCTGTGACCAAAACTTCCAAAGAAAACACATTAAAAAAAACAAAAAGGCTCGGAAAACTAAAACACCAACCCGGGGTTTAAAAATGTTTCCACTTTTGGCAAATGTATCGTTTTTGGTCTCCCTAAACGCTGCATTGGATGCAAACCCTGAGCGACGAGATTTTTTCCTTGTATCAAGAGGATCTTTCCATAACAAGGTTAAACATTTTTACAATATTTTGATTTTTCTTTTTTTTAAAGTACATGACTATATTTTAAAATTTTGTATGCCAGCTGTATTAAATACTGACTGAATAAACAAAAAATCTTTTCTCACATATTATTTAACTTATAAGATATAATAAAAGCTATTAGGTTACTGAATAAAAAAGAATAAAATATGCAAAACACTTATGATTTCAAATGTAGAGAATAGGGATGGAACAGTTTATGAAAACCGTCCAAACCGTTCGGTTCGACTGTCTCGGTTGGGTTCACGTGTGTTTTGTTCGATTGATGCGCTGCTCCTTTTTCTCATAGGCGAAGCGTTTTCACTCCAGA
>NW_015150498.1:1819869-1825131 GCF_000732505.1 Cyprinodon variegatus | reverse complement strand
AACACAATCGCTGCGCAGCTTTGTCGTCACGCCCTAAAAACACCGCCTGCTTTGCATCCAAAAATTCAAAACGAATCTCTGCGTTGTGATTGGCTCGCCGGTTCTAGGACAAGGGGCATTTTCCAAGGCTAGGACGCTCGCAGGCAAAAATGATTTTGGCCGCTGGCGGGTGGTGCTAGTTTACTAGGCTACACATTCTCACCTTCCGAGCGCAGCGGAGAAGTTACGCTGCTCCGCCATGCAGCACAGCTAAATGGGAGCTATTTAGGTGATAACTTAAGGAGTTTATCGAATGTATATATTTATATATAAAATGACAAAAAGTTATTTCTGCGTCCTTGTCTCTACGAAGATGGAGGGATAATAATCCCAGACTCTGGAACGATTTCATTTTTTTTTTGCACTGTGGCATCACTTTTCTCGCTAACATCAATGAGGCTCTCTAGTGAAAAGTGGCAACAGGTTATCAATTAATTGGATGGAACAGATCTTAATCTAATGAACCATCAATTGACAATTCCAGGTAGATTTTACAGCACCTTGACAACAATAGGCTGACTATCACCAGAAGCTTGTTTCTTCTGTAAGAAAAGGCCTCATCTAGAGGGACATGAGGAATTGGAACTCGAGTTGTAAGCAGCAACTGTTTCAATCAGTCATTAATCTGCTTCCTATTAGCCTGACTTGATCTACAGATGATAAAACTGTTTGCCAGAATCAACTTATGTCGACCATGAGTCATTAGCTTCATTTCCACCGCCGTGCTGGAAAAGACACGGAAAGAGGTGCCTTTCAGAAACTAGAAGACCTTTAGTTTCTGTATTTTTGAGCCAATTTTTAAATCCCATCTGCAGAACATGCAGTTTATCTGACAGTGTGGGCAGCTTCATCTAATTGCTTCAAGAGTGCCCAGCCCTCCATGCAGACCAGAACAACATCTTATAGCATAAAGATTGCTGCTAAAGATGCTCACAAACAATAATTAGCCTCCAAGCTTTATGTTTTCAGATTCATGCGAATGGTCTCAGGGGAGGGAAATAACAAAGAGCCGGCTTTATTTGGGGGAGTTTAAAAGAGAGAGAGAGAGAGAAAAAACAATGCAATAGAAAGCAGTCAGACGATTGTTTTTAGGAAGTCTGCCTTCAAGTTCCCTCGGAAATACTTTAAAGTTGTCATGCTTTCTTAGCGGCCAGCAAAAACAAGATGAAAGCGTTTCGTCTTCAGACGGCGGGATAAAAGGAGCGTAAATGGGATGGATGGCTGCGTCCTGCTGGCAGTGCAGATGAATCTGTTAGCATGTTTGAATGTGAGGCCGGACGTTCGTGGGGAGAAGGAGCCCTGCGCTCTGTGAGCGGCCCCCCGACGCACACACCTTCTGGTGACATTCGCCGACTGCCAGTGGTGCTCTTACCCAGATTGCAATCAACACCCTGCACCCACCCCAAAGAGAGCAGTCTGTCTGATTTTGGACTGGCACGGATCGGCCCTCTGAGACGCAGACCTTCCCCCCTCATACACACAGATCGCAGCGCTTGGTGTGTGTGTGTTCATATGTAATGAGGAGGTGTATGTAGAGATTTATAGTGCTGGCATGCGCTCTGGTCAAACGGGTGAACCGATCACACTCCCCTCCCCACCTGCTCCAGATAAATGTGCCATGTTTTGTTTTTCTTTTCAGAAAGCCCCTGAAAAGAATTAGCAAGATGAGAAAGTAGCTGGCAGCTCTCTCGGGGCGTCCATCTGTCCATTACTGAAATAAAAGCTGTCTGCTCAGAGAGGGAGGAGTGATGGAGGGATTTTGTCGACTTGATAAGACGAGGATCGGACGCCGAGCGCAGCGGGTAATCGAGGGACTGTCGACGGATACACGGGCAGATAAACAGAAATAAATCAGAAGGATCTGTTCATTTACTGACCTTCAGGACCCGAATGGGTAATCTTGCACATTAGGCTTCAGCCACAATTAGAGGAGGCATTTGCTTTCATTACAGCCCACGTTGTCCTTTCAACCTGTAAAATTAGCCTGAATTCCCTCCAACTAATTCACTAATCAGTAAACAAAAGGAAATTAACTGGAAGCTGGGCGCACCGGCGCAGTAACGGCATGACAGTGATGAGCACTTACAGCTGGCTGCGACCTGTGACCCGCAGACCTGGAACAACCGCAGAAACGTCATTAGTTTTCAGGATTTTACCATAATTATTCAAGCTTTGGTAATGTGGAAAGCTATTTTTGGTTCTAAAGGGTCCACAACCCTCGTCAAGAGTGTGCAGCAGGATGAGGCGGAGCAAAGTAGAGATTCCTATAGTTTCATAACCCTGAAGAAAAACACCATCGCTTTATGCTAACAACTGTTTAAATGAAAAATATACATCAAACAAGAAAGTTTTATTTGATCTAACTGCTTTAATTTAAACCAGAGAAGCAACAATGGCTCTTCATTTTAATGAGAAATTATAAATTAAATCAGAGGTAATAAGTTTATCTATAGCTTCTATGTGAAGGATTATTAGAGATATAGTATGTAAAATATAAAAAAAAAGACAATGGATAATGGAAACAGTTTCATTAATTTCATATATTCACATAAATTCAACCTTAGACGGATTTCTGCATTTTTGTGGTATCAAAATTTCAACAAGTTCATCTTAGCTAACTTCATATCTTCTGTGCAGTTTTACAATTTTAAATTAACTATTAATATTATACATTTTTGCAAAAATAACCTTGTATTTTTATGCACATTTATGATTTTTTTTTTGCACCATAAAAAATGCTTTTTTAAAATTTTGTTTTATTTTTATGTTTTCCTCAGTGAAATCACTAAATTCCTTCTTTTTTATCCACAGTGGCACTAATACTCCATCATACATCTAATCATATCTATCAGCCTGTTTTTCCTTGATGGGCACGGATTGTGAATCAGTGATTTAAAAAGTTCAAAATCTCATTCATGAAAAACCTTTAGAATTAAAACAAAAATTAAAGACCAAAATTTAAAGACCAAAATTTCTGTCTATATTCATCGGTATATATAAACTAGGGAGCTAATCGCCATACAGCCAAAACCTGAGAGAGACAAAGGAATACTTTCTGAGGAAATAAAGGGACTAAAACCTTCATTGTCTTGGTAGACATACATCTTATTTACACACATTCTCATTCCAAAAAAAGTTTAAAAACAAAAAACAATCCACTGGACTTTGTTTCCAAGTTTGAAGACGTTTCGCTTCCCATCCAGGAAGATTTTTCAATGCAAAGTGACTTCAAAATTTTGTTTCAACTGTATGAAACAGCTTGGGGAGTGGCGGCCTAGTGGTTAGGGCATAGCGCTTGAAATCCTGAGGTTCTGAGTTTGAGTCCCACTCCCACAGACTGCCAATCAGGGTCCCTGAGCAAGACCCTTAACCCCCACACTGCTCCCTAACCCTAACACAAGGAGTTGGGTTAAATGCAGAGATTGAATTTCTCCAAAATGAGCTCATTATAATATTATTATTTACTTTTGTTCCACTTCACTTTAAAATAAACGATAAAGACATTTTTGAAACAACACTAGAAAACTTAATAAAATTCATTTTCATGAATTGAAATTCAGTAGCTGGGTTTGGGAAGAGCCACCTAACAATGTAAAGTACCCTATTATAATGATTTTATATATATTATTAAAAGCAATATTTTTAAAAATGAAACAAAAAAATAATTTCAGGAGCTTAGTAAAAAAGTTGGCATATTTAAATGTTTTTTAAACATGTTTTTGTTGTTAGTGGACAGGAGTTTGCTCGATTTCTGTATAATGGCCCATATATCAAAGGGTAATGAGGTAGATTTGAATTGAAAACAACGTAAATTAAAAGCACAACTAGACAATTGACAGAACAGAAAGAAAATCTGATATTAGCCTGAAAAAGTCAGATCAAAGCATAAACCCTAACCCTTCACCAGCCAGCTGACCAGCAGTGTGCAGTTAAAGGTGCTGAAAACCATGACTTTTGAAAACTTTGCCATCATGCTGCTAATAAGTCTACGAAGGTTTTATCCTCTCCTATGCCTCTATTTTTATCTCTTTACAAATGCAGACGCATTACATCTGAATTTTTATCCCAACTCAAAACTACAGACTTTTAGCCGTCTAGACATAACCGTCTCTTCCTTTCAAGGCTTCAATCAAAGAAAGACCAAACTGTTGCTGCTCTCGTGAACTCCATCCAAGGCAGTAGTAGTGTGTTTGCTGAAGTGAAGGGAGTAAAAAAGCAATCTGCCACTCACACTCACACCTCTCCCCGTCTCCTTCACAGCCCGTCTCTCTCCAGCACTGCCACAACCTTGCAGCAATCAAATTAGCCACACTCTCTTACCCAGAATACGTGCCAAAGGAATGAGCAGTCCGACTATAATTGCTACCAACTAATAATGTTAACCTTTCTGTGGTATATGGGCCCTACTTTATTATCGGTGCAGGGCGGTGAGCAACGACAAGTCTCCGATGTGTCGACAAGCTGCAATCTCACACACCACCACTCTTAATAACAAGACTCCCGGTAAGGGCAGACTTACAGATTTGTTCCTGTTTCTGAAATGAAAACTTCACTGCTATGCAGATATGGAAACTTAAACATTTCATAGAGCCTTACGTTAAAGAGGATATCAACAGATCTGGTGAAAAATAACAGTTTTTACTGGTAAACTTACAAAAGAAGACATTCGGTATAAGGTATTTATTATTTACATTTAAAAGGGGCTTAAATTGAAAGGTCAGGTATTTTCTAATAAAAAAACAAACATATTAATGTGCAGCATCCAGCAGAGAACAGTTAGCTCACGGTTTCTACTCTGGATTAAGGTTTTTAACTCAGTAGAAGATTAAACTTGACGTTTTCTAGCCCATAAATCGGAAAAGTTTCTGTTTCGGAGCAGAAATAACATTTTTAAGCTAGCAGGCCGGGGTTTAAACCTGAGGCCTCTGTTGCCAGGGGACGGCAGGCGTTAGCAATGGTTGCCAGGGAAACAGCTAACACGCTAGCATAAGATTAAGAAGTTTATCCTTATTTCCGTAAAAGTTTACACTTTAATCATAAATCATTTGTTGTGTTTGATTGACCAGCTAACAGATGAGTAAACATTTCTTCATAATTCTTGGAGCTTAACACATTCTAAGTATATATTTAGTAAAAAATAAAAAATTCAATCCACTTTATTTATATAGCACGATTTCAATAAACACAAGGTTTCCAAAGTACGGAGCCCCATAAGGGACATGG
>NW_015150498.1:1816673-1819060 GCF_000732505.1 Cyprinodon variegatus | reverse complement strand
GTTTTAAGAAGTTTTAAAATGAGACATACATAAAAAAATTAGACAGTATGATAAAAATACCAGATCATGATCCATCCATCTAAAACATTAGCAAATAGTTGAAATAGATTAATCAGTTAAATTCTGACTTTTTTTTCTACTGTAGCCCTGAATCTAAGTAAATAATTCTATGTTTATTTACCATATTTATTACTCTTAGAGAGTTAGGTCAAACTAAACAAACAAAAAAGCAAAAACGATAAAGTTTGGTTAAAGTTTAAATCACCGAGCTTCATTAGAACTATCCTGCAGCTTAAAAACGGTTCCCTGCATTAAAATAAAATGAAAGTATAACTTCACATTTAATCAAAAAAAAATCTGCTATAATTACTATCTTTAGGTTAATTGATCATGTTTTTATGTAACATCAAATCAAAACTGATTACAAATATTTTTTATCAGAAGTCTCAGCAGGAAAATAAATCTGGAAAGCAAGTAGTGCTGAAATCAGGACTGCTAACAGAAGTTGCTCTAGAGCAATCTGAAAGAAAATCTGAATGTAAGTCCAATAATCTTACTAAATCTGTTATCTCCCCTTGATTAGGAACCAAAAAATAAATAAAAGCCATCAGGTCAGACTTCAGTCTGAAGGACCGAAACCTCCTGCAGCTGCCAAAGCTCTGGGCCCAAACAGTTGACAAACCAGAGGATGTCAACAAGCGCTTCTACAGGCTGCAGGGTCCCACAGTGAGGTCATTACTGTGCTTTGTGTTAAAGCTGTAGCCTGTGGTACCGCTGTGATATGACTGCATGGATTAAAGCTGCAAAATAACCATGTTGCAGTGTGTTTATCATAGCAGAGCTCCACTCAGCCCGAGTGGATGTCATGTGCAGAACCTTAACTCGGCTCCTACAGGGACTCCCAATCACACTGAAACGGCTGGATAACAATTTTCCCAGCATTTTTGCTCAGGTTGCATGATCAGCCTTTTTTTGTGCCAGTGAGCGCATGAGTCGGGGAACAATCCTTTAAATTGAGGAATGCATTTTTATTTTTCATGAAAGGGTAAAGTTGCCTTTAGTTCCTGTGAACACAAACCCAGTGACCCACTAAATCATTTAAACAGCAATAATCAGAGGCCGCTCCTACGGAAGGAGGAAGGCGGTGCAGAGAGTGCAGATATGACTGATATGTGGAAACATTTATGATCCTTTTTTTTTTTTTTGCCCAGAAAATGAATTTGCATTCAAATTCAAACAGGAAATTGCACTTTAGGGGACCCTAGTCACAAAGCTTAAGATAAAACAGAGCCATTAGACCTTTTCCTGTTCTATATGGATTTCTAATTTTCTTTTAAGTCTAACCTGACAGTTCAATTTTTCTATTATTGGGTTGAAACTGAAAGAAAAAACTGCTTTGTTAGAGCTAGTGGGTATAAATCTAACTTTAAATTATGAATAAATGATACTACTACATTGCTATATATCATTTACCACAAAATAATGCAATTTGAATTAAAGAAGCAGAGTTTTAAATGCTGCTGCACTCAGTGACTAGGAGAGAAGTGTTTGACCTGATCAGCTCTAAACTCTGATATATTAGTGCTTTTCAAAATAATTGTTTTGGGTTTTTTTTCCTCCCATTTGTGACATTTTACAGCATTCTGCAGATCACATCCTAGAAGGTCAGAGATAACCCAAACCCGCTCATTAATAACTAATCCTCTTCCCTCACTAAAAAAGATCATCTTTCCTATTTAAAGATCTTTTAAGAAAACATGAATTTATCAAATCAGTTGGTCAACAAACAAGCAGCAAATAAACAGTCACCATCAGCAACCTGCTTCCCCAAAAAACCACAGATTAGGAGCAAAAGATAAGAGGAGATCAGATTATAATCCAGAAACATCGGGGGGAATGTCAGCATATCCGGATTAAATACAGCTGATAAAATACTTAATGATTGTGGGATTGTAGGGAGAAACACGTTGCTGAGAATTAGCTAAAAACAAAAAATTTTTAAAAATCCCAAAAGAAGCTGATGGCAGAGAGGAAACAGGTCCAGATCCCTGCGCTCTTTTTTCACTCATCCAGACAAAGAGCCAAACAAACATCTGCTTTTTATGTTTTCACTTTTATTTATAATCCCTGATAAACTACATCTGCTCCAGAGTTTCACACTGTATCCATCAACAAGTATTGGCAAAATAAAGAGAACCTTTATTTGTTTATTTTTTTAAATCCACGCCGTCCCACGCGCGTGCCAAAAGCCCACTTTACCCCTAAAAATGATTTTCACTGACATTTCCACCAATGCAGCAAAGCGCGCTCCCAAAAGCCGATTTCCAGGGCAGGAGAGGAGGGGGGAGGGTCCTACGGTTTGGACACTGCGCGCGACCGCACCGCCC
>NW_015150498.1:1813614-1815036 GCF_000732505.1 Cyprinodon variegatus | reverse complement strand
CAAAGCGCGCTCCCAAAAGCCGATTTCCAGGGCAGGAGGGGAGGGGGGGGGGTCCTACGGTTTGGACACTGCGCGCGACCGCACCGCCCTCTCAAAAAAACTCTGTGCGGGGGCGCGCGTGAGCGGCCGACGAGCGCCAAACCCGATTGGCTGAAGCTCGGCTCCATCTGCGCACGTGACCTGCACTGCTTAGCTACAATAAATAAACTGATATGAGGGGAGAAATGAGTTAGAAATGGCTGGAAAATGCTCAAACTTTCCGCTAAAACAACACGACGCAATAAAACAGGCCGCGCGCGCAGCGGCAGCTGCTGAAACTGATGAAAACGGGTCCCTGGAGAGGCCAAAAAACTTACATCTGAATCATATATTTTTATATTTTTGGACAGGTCCGGTGGGAGGAGAACAGACCTCGGCATAAAAAAGGAATAATAGCTTTAGAGGTTTCCGTTCCAGATGACCGTAGCGGTTCTCTGCTTGGCAGAGCAGCCAGAGGAAACAGCGGCACCGAAGCCTCACACACGCGTCCACACCATTCCAAGCGGGCTTACCTACACAGTGAATGAGTTTGTGCCTCCAAGAGTCAAGTTCCTGCCGAAAGCCGCGCCTCTCTATCGTGCATTGCTGCCTTTTGCACAGACTCGCCATTTTCTATCGGCCCCTCCCGTGGGCGCGCACATAGTGCTGGGTGCTCCTCTGCGCGCACGTCACCGGTGCTTTTTATTCTAGGGCTGGGTGGAGAGAGATATGAGGAGGACGGGGCTGCAGCATCCCCCTTTCTATACCGCTGTTTGTCCCACCCACCTAAAGTGCCCCCTCCCCTCCCGGCTCTCACAGCATCTCCACGCGAGGCTTCGCTGCCATTGGCTGCTTTAATGGGATGTTTGTTTTAATGTGCATCCACACTGTGCGCCACATGCGCGCCCGTGCGCCTAATTTTTTTTTTTGTAGTGGCTTAAACCTGCTCTATGTGTGTCAAAGGGCGAGGGTGTGCCGTGCGGGGATTTAAAGAAAGCTTAAAGTATGTGCATTGTTTAAATCAACAGATGGGTCAAACTCTACCTCTGTATACTGGAGTAAAAAAAAAAAAAAGGTGCGTTTTAGAAGTTTTTTGTTTAATGGCTTAAAAAAAAAAAAAACAAGCAGAAAAAAACATATGCAAAGGTCATCCCAGATTATTTTTAAGCTCTAACTTTCTAATAAGAGTAGCGTACAGACTATATAATATGTAATGTTTTAAGTGAAACCTGAATACTTAATAAAAATCACCTGTTTCAACATCACATTTTATCTTCATTTTAGGTCAGTGTTGCTTATTACAATGAATAAATTGTCCTATTTTAATTATTTTACATCCAGATGTATTGGAATGTTTACAAAAATATTATAATAAAAGTAAAGTCAAAGTTTATTTATATATCA
>NW_015150498.1:1809630-1811957 GCF_000732505.1 Cyprinodon variegatus | reverse complement strand
GTATCTGTACTTTTACTCGAGTACGGAAAGTGAGTACTTTTGCCATCTCTGCTAATCGATGAAAACTTCACAAAATTTGGATATGGATGATTTTTTTTTTATCATTCTATGCTTGCATTGGAAAGAGAATTTAATAAGTGCTACATAAGACAATTCTTTAAAATATAGAAGTATTTAAATATCATAAATCACATTATATTAAGGATTTAAAATAATCAATCCCCTTAAGTCCCCCTAACCTTAAAAATGTTATAAAATGTATTAGTTTTATTATTCTAATGTTTCCGATTCCTCACTTCTGGGTTTGTAAAAGAATCATGGGATGTTTTCTGAGCCCAGTGTAAAAAAGTACTAGAAGTGGCTAGTAACTAGTTACATTTTCTTAGTTACATTTACAGTATTTTAGTTACTTGTTTTGGGGGAAAAGTATTTTTAGGAGTAGTACTACATTGTACTTTTTGTTATAACCCAAATAGAAATATTACTACTCTTTCTTGAGTAACATTTCTGACCATGTGACCTAATGAGAAAGAGTAACTTCAATTAATGAAAACAAACTAATTTTAAAATAGCAGAGATCCAAACCAACTTATTATTTTGTGCAACAGACTTAATGGTTTAATGTAACTGCAGCTACAATCTAACTATTGGTTTTTGTACTTTTTATTACTCATATGATGTGTTCTGAAATATTCCTTCCAAAGAAAATTATGATTGTGTAATTATGAAATGTTATATATTTATTTGTTTTGTTTCATAAAAAAAACACATATGTTTTACATCATATGTTTAATTGATAAATAATTTTTTTGTTTTTTATGATCATGGCTGGTGAGTAGATCACTTACTCAGTATTTAAGTATCCTTTTTACCAAATACTCTTAAGTAATTTCTTGGAACACTTCATAATTTTACTTGAGTAAAAAAAAAAAAAAGAAGAAGAAGAGGTGCTATTTTCACTCAAGTAATATTTTCCATACTCTACCCACTTTTTTGTTACCAGTACTACTACTAGTACGAATAATAATAACACTAATAACACCATTAATAAGAGTAATAAACAATGCAGCGTATCTTTTCATATAGCACCTATCAGAGCTCATTTGAAATTTGCATCTCAAGATAAGATTCAGAAATCATCAAAGATTTATACAAAGAAACAAATGAACCTTTATTATTTAAAATATAAATTATTAGAAAATATATATGCATGTAAAAAACTGTTTAAGGGAATAAAATGAATAAATCATTAAACAGAACAACAAAGCATTTATATAACTATCTAATGTTTTTAATTATAAAAGAACGATCTTATCACTTACTACGGAGTTACGACTGTTTCAAATATTTCTTTATGTATTTCACATTAGAATTTGATATAAAAAAAATTATAAATCTACAGTTTAAATCAGAGTGTTATGCTGTGTTTCAGCTAGATTTGAAGTCTAACTCAGACAAATAAAACTCAGTAAAATAAAATATGTGTAACTCATCTATTGAGACCAAGGCCATATGAAATACAAATACAAATTGTTGCTCTACACTGCAGCAAAATTGGATTTTGAACTCAGGGTTATATATTGAAGCCTCTAAGTTTCCAATTTATAACTAAAATGGAATTCCATTTTATTTCCTTTCCTTCCATTTTTTAACTTTTATCACCAAACGATCAGTTTGGAGTTCATTTTGCCATATTTTCTGTAAAGCTGATTTTTTTTTTTTTTAAACCTGTCACTTAAACCTAATTTTCAGTTAAAGAAATAAAAATGTTTATAACCAAAACCCTCTATGCTAAAATATGCCATCACTGGACCTCTAGATTCAGAAATTCTTCAGAAAGCTTGTTTCTGTTGGGATCCTGAGGCTTGCCCACCAGAAGGCGCCGAGGATCCCTTCCTAGGGGTTTGTGTTACTGTCGGGATCTGGGGTTCTGTCTACCTTTCTCCACCAGAGGGTGTTTTGGATCTCCTGAATCTGGAGCTGACTTCACCAGCTGTTTCTCATCTGCTCATCAGGAGACCAGTATTTAAGCGGGCTGAGAACCTCACTCCGGTGCCAGAGTGTTAGTCAGTCACGGTACAGCAAACCCTGAGCCAACCTGCCTGTCTAGTCTCCTGACTACGAAACCTGAACCTGATCCATTTTGTTTTCTCTGCTTCCTAGGTTGAACCTGCCTGAAACCAGAAATCCCCTGAAGAGTTTCTCTGTTGGAAATCGGTCGTCTGATCTCAGTAGAACCCTGGAGAACCAAACCTGTCAAGGATCTGCCAGCCTGCCCCCAGAAGAATCTGGAAGTGAAACCGAAGCTGAAACCAGGTGATCTACAA
>NW_015150498.1:1806328-1808006 GCF_000732505.1 Cyprinodon variegatus | reverse complement strand
TTTATATATATATATATATATAAACTATGTTTTCTTCAAAGGTGATGCAAGACAGACCGTTAAAGCAGATCCTTCAAATAATAAATAAATACATTTAAATAAATCATTAATAGATGAATTTACCATTTAATAGGTGCCTTTACCATTTCATTATTTTATAGTACATTTAATGGTAGAACCAAGAAGGTTCTGGGTTCGATTCCCGGCCCGGGGTCTTTCTGCATGGAGTTTGCATGTTCTCCCTGTGCATACTTGGGTTCTCTCCAGGTACTCCAAAAACATGACTGTTAGGTTAATGTGTGTCTCTAAATAATTGTCCTTGGTTGTGAGTGTGTGTGCATGGTTGTGTGTCTTTTTGTGTCTCTGTGTTGCCCGGCGACAGACTGGTGACCAGTCCAGGGTGTACCCGGCCTCGCGCCTGTAGACTGCCGGACATAGGCACCAGCCTCACAACGACCCTAACAGGACTAAGCAGGAGAAAATGGATGGATGGATGGATGGATTAAAAAAAGTAGTTCTGAATTGAATTGTTTACCTAACATCATTAGATAATATTCCACATTTCAAACTCAAAAATAACTAAAACCAAACATCAGAAAGAACAACACTGAGCTATTTGCTAACAGTGTTTCCTGTAACTCCAACTGCGTTTCCATTACAAATGTACGCAAAATATTCTTCCACTGTGAGCAACTTGAGCTTTTTGGAGATCAACCGAACACTAGATATTGTGAGAGGAGGCTCTCACCCTGTCCAAACATTTCTCACCATAAAAATCTGTTTTATACGTTTTATTAAAAAAATTAAATAAAAATAAAAAAAGATTTAGTAAAAGAAATTTAAGTTTTTTTATATAGCACATTTCTGTAGCAAGACAATTTATTAGGGGGTCCAGGGTACGGACAGGGATTTTTCATGGGGCCACAGAATGTAAAGAATAAAAAAAGGGGTTAATATTTCATCATTTAAAGTCACAGCTACATCTTTTTCATCAAAATGATAAATTTAAGAAAAAATAAAAAAATCCACTGAAAATCTAAAATAATGCAGCATAAAAGTATCAATTTTAATTAAAAAGGAAAATCTAATAATATTATTAACTTTATAAGTTGCTACGGGTCCAAAATATATAAATATTTACTTCTGGTTATGATGCTTACATCAACGCGAAATTATTTTATGCTCATAGGAATTACTGGCGGAAGGGGAGTAGCCGCCTAGTGGTTAGGGCATAGAGCTAGGAATCCAAAGGTTCTGAGTTTGAGCCCCACTCCCACAGACTGCCACTCTGGGTCCCTGAGCAAGACCCTTAACTCCATACTGCTCCCCAGGTGCTGCACAATGGCAGCCCACTGCTCCCCAAGGGGATTGGTTAAATACAAAAGTAAATTTCTCCAATGTCAGATCAAAAAAATTCAATTATTATTATTATTATTATTATTAATATTATTATTTTTATTACGTGAGACGGAGCTCAGGCATAACCAGATGCTAGTAGCTCATAGAGCTGAGACATCTTCTCAATATTATCTCAGATTTTGGCCAAAAAAACAAAAAAAAAAACAGAAGTAAAACTAGGATGAATATTGATGCTGAATCAAGGAAGTAAAGAGGAGATTGCTGCGTTCCCTCTGAAAAAGTCAACATTAGCAGAACAGGCAACTGTATTGCAAACAGC
>NW_015150498.1:1803706-1804975 GCF_000732505.1 Cyprinodon variegatus | reverse complement strand
ATGTATAAATTCTTTTCTAAATACATAATATATTTTTATGTATTTTGGTCTTTAAAATACCAAAAATTGCACATAAAGTCTGTTTGATTGTGTCATTTCTAAACATTAAATCAGATGATATAGTATTAAGAATTAGACAAATTTTATTGTCATTTTGTATACAGAGTATATATAAAATAAAATGCCATTTAGTACATTTTTCAGACAGTAAATGAACATTTCTATTTCATAAAGTGCAGCAGTGATCAAATGTAAAAAAGCGTGGTGCAAAAAAACACACTGATGTGGAAGTTCAGAGCATGAAATATATATGGCGGCGCAATTATTTAGCGTTTTGGTTTGGTGTTATCAGTGTGATAAAGAGTCTGAAAAAATTGCAGTTTTTGCCATTTTTTTTAAATCTTACTTGAGTAATCTTTTGGATGACGATGTGTGACTTTACTAAAATAATAAGTAAAATAATGTAAAAGTAGCAGTCCTACTCTTGAGTTTTGGGTATTCTAATCACCTCTGGAGGAAATATAGAACAGAATGTGTTTCATTTTTGAGAAACTTAAGTAATAAGGTTCACCTTCCTCAGATTTTTTATGTAGCGCATTGAAACTATTATCCCGCCACTATTATGTCAATATTCTTCATTATACACTGAAAAAATTGTTAGGATAAATATCATTGAAGATGTGTGAGTTTATTACACCTTGGTAATGGCTGCCGGTTGCAGGTCAGAATTGATGTTTTAATCTAATTAGGACAGTTTCTCTGTCTGGATATACAGTTATAATCTTCATTCTGTACGTGTCAAATATTTCAACATATTCTCATTATCAGTTCGTATGAAATCGTACGAAAAATTATGCACAGTATTTGGTACGTTTTTGACGTTTTTCCTCGAAAAAACATATCAGTGCGCATGCGCAGCCAGACAGGCGAAAAAAGCAGATCAGCGGACGGACGTAAAACTGGGACGGACAGTGCAATAATTATTTCATGATGTCTGTCACTAGGTTGCTTGCTGTTTTGTATGTTAAGTTAGGGTTAATTGTATGTTAAATTTAATGTTATTGAATGGTGCGTAAGATGCGCATGCGCACGGATATCTTGTCTCGAGGCAAGACGTAAAAATACGACGAAATACGACGAAAAAAACTAGCCTGGGTGCCATTCCGAACTTAGTCCCGCCCACAAGGTTTGAGGTCGGGAAGTTCGGTCTGGCTCTGCTCCATAGTAGCGCGAGTATGATCGCCCACCCTCTGGCGATCCAATCAAATT
>NW_015150498.1:1800299-1801945 GCF_000732505.1 Cyprinodon variegatus | reverse complement strand
CTTATAAGGGGCCACTTTTCCACCATAAGTTAATAACTGGTGGCATGAGGTGCCCCCATGCAGCAAACCAAGTCTCTGTGGTTCTATTTGATTTTTTTATTTTATTTTTCCAAATAAACCGCTTGTTTCTTTTATAAGACAAAAGCTGACAGTATTTTAAAATCAGAACATCAGTGAGAACAATGGTTTTATGAGTGTGAGAAACAGGAATTAGGCTGTGAGGGGATTTAAGGGGTTTCCCCCAGAGTAAAGAAATGAGGCCATCTGTGTTTGGTTTCATTTGGGTCACCTTGATGATTTCACTAAATTAAAGCCTTCCTGGAGCTCAATCCATACCGCTTGGTGTAGCAAAGCCTCCCTGCCTTAATGCGGCTGTTTTAGCGCATTTGGAAACCCATAAATCAAGTTCCATAAAACCGGCGAAAACGCGGGTCTAATCACCAAATTGAAACCAGAAATGACACCGAATCATTAAAGGGAATCTTACTTCCGTTTTATAACCTAACAGAGATGGTGGGAGGCACATAAAGAAAGACAAAACGGCAAGGGCAAACGTTTTAACGGAGAGGCACTCTGGCTAATTAAGTCATTGAACCCGCTGCCCTCAGCAAAGATGTCCACTGCGGAGCCTGGGAGCGGAACCAATCAGCTTTCAGCTTGGATTTAGGTGGCCAGCAAACAGCCAATCAGAGCAGAGATTTCTGGAAGCCAGCTCAGGCAGTTCTGAGGAGGAAAATATCAAAGGTGGGGGAATAAAAAAAAGCTTAATAGTGGCTGAGTGGAGCAGATGAAGTGTCGCGATGGTTTCAGAGAAGTAGAAGGAAGGAAGTGAGTGTCTCTTGAATGAAAAAGGTAAACGCGTTTGTTTTCTTCCAGCTCGCGCTGCTGCGGTGTGTGTCTGTGTTTTTGGATGGTAGCCGGCGAGATGAAAGGGATTAGGGCGCCGTTACTGTGGCAACATTAGATGGAGGGATACACAGCACCCCTCCCCTCCGTCCTCACACCGGGCCTGATGGTATTTTAGGACGCTTTCTGGGCCGATCAGCTGTCTTTACATTCTTTAGCAGCATAATTTCCTCATGGCAGACACGACAATAAACTGCTTTAATTTATCTAAATATAATATGCATTTACCTATAGAAGGTAAATCTCTCTATTTAAATTCTATAGGTAAATAGTGAGATTTGTTTAGGTGCAAAAATGATTTGATTTACAAAATTGCCCTTAAATACACGAAAAGTCAAAAAGGAAATGCAGCTAATGTAAATAATCAGTTAATACACAACAGTTTTTACAGTAGGGCCATTTAAAGATGTTTTTACAGTAAACGTATGTCAATACAAACACACACACACAAAATTATGTCTGTCTCTCTATTTATTTATTATACAAAATAAAAAAGTACAATTTCATGTTATTTTTTGATTAGAATTTAGAATAGAATAGAAAATCCCTTTATTGTCCCACATTGGGCAAATTCTGGTGTTTATAGCAGCAAAAAGATTATAGAAAAATGGTCACACAAATGTGGACCTTAGAAAAAATGATAAGAATAACATAATAGTTAATAGTTAAAACATAAACAATAAAATGCTGTACTGTAAAGTGTTTTAACAATATAAAAAACTGTGCATCAGGAGAATAAA
>NW_015150498.1:1797193-1798383 GCF_000732505.1 Cyprinodon variegatus | reverse complement strand
TCTAATCCAGAGGTCACAGAATAGCAGACCAGGGTCCGGATTCGGACCCAACCTGATTTAAAACATTTCTAATTTACCGTATGTTGTACGAAGACAGTGTCAAACTTCACTTGCGCCGCTTCTCCTGTTAATACGGTAAAGCCTTCCGGAGCGTCCGGCTCCAGGCTGCACGTGATCCAAATTAGCCAATCATCTGTCAGTCTGGGTTGCTGCTGCTACTACTGTTAGACAGCAGGTAAACCTGTGGCAAGCCGGGCGATGTGAAAGAAGGAGAAGACGATGAGAAAAAGAGAGCAGAGAAAGTGTGGACTGCTGGAAGAACTGCGGTGAACTGGTGAAAGAAAAGTGAAACGGCACGCACCTTGATATGTGCTTGAGAATGGCTTTGTCTCCCAGGTTTAAAGCCTCGCTGCTCTCATTAAGCCAGAAAAAAAAGAGTTAGTTCAGGTGTTTTATAAAATACGTGAGTCAGAAAATTGTCTTTATACCAAACTGAATGATTGTTCTGTTCAAAAAACACTTTAGATTTAAAAATAGAAAAATATTCAGCTTTTTTTTATATCTTTTTATTTAAAAATTCAATGTATTACATGGATGCATAAAAACCTGCTTTTTTTTATTTCAGTGTTAAATTCTGTTTGAAGTAACAGATTATAATTAAAAATCTCTCCGGATCTTTACTGGTTGATGATTTTCTTTATTAGGACCCTGCTGATTTTTAATTGGTTAATCCTGCTCTAGGCCATATCTAAGATCTAGTCCACAAAGTGCATCCAGCTTTGTGTGTGTAACTGTGAGAAAGTCAAAGCTTGACGTTAAAGGCTCCTAATGATTTTTTGTTGTTTCGTCTGCCAGAAGGACCCATGACCCTGACACGAGGATCCTTTACCTATTCCAATGGAGAGGAGTACCATGGAGAGTGGAAAGAAGGCAAGGACCACCCACTTCATCCTCCATCCCTGGCTTCATTTCACTGAATAACGATAATGCTGTTATGATCTGACTAAGACAGCAGTGACTGAATCCAACATGGCTGAATGATGGAAAAACACTAAACTGTGATAGTTTTGATCTGCTGTAGCACCTGTGGGGCATTAAGGCCTTTTTTTTTATTCAATATAGATATTTATTCTTTGGCTGTGGTTAAACTAATAATAATAATGAAAAAATATCTTCTTAGTTTTTTTTTT
>NW_015150498.1:1793282-1794408 GCF_000732505.1 Cyprinodon variegatus | reverse complement strand
AGCTCTCGCAGATACCAGTGAGACTTGCCTTAGACATAACCTGAGATGTCCTCTATTGGATGGTGATGGCATTACTGAAAGAGAGGTTGAATTCATTGTATTGAACAAATTTTATCGTAATTAACTGTTAATTGATGAAGAATCATCAATTATTCGTTTACATCCCTGGTTTAAACTGGATCAGAGCTCAAGTTAAAGCAGGCTGATTACAAATATACACCACACTGTCAGAATTATTATTTATAAACTACTAAAAACATAAAGATGTTTTCTTCCACATCTAAATGATGTTTTGATGTTTGTTGGTCGTCAATATGAACTTCAGATGGCTGGAACATAAAAAAATGAGGAAATGTTTTAGAGATCTCAGAAAGCAATAAACTAGCTTTTTCACTGCGTTTTGAGCCAGTAGACATGCTTAGACCTGCAATGCTCTTTATTTCACCGTTCTGTTTTAAAACTCAAGTCTGATGTGAAGGCTCGGAGCATAGGGGAGCTCTAAGGAGTAAGAGGTTAGGTTGAAATAGGAGTCAGAGAAACGTCGATATGATGATGGACTCCACAGGGTTTGATCTCTTCAGGCTTGAATGTAGGACATGGCTAGACAGGAAGAGGAAGCAGGTCTTGTTTTAAAACAAAATATTTGACTGTATTTGATGATAAATTCTTATACCAATTTATTTAGGGCTTACCATGTAAAAGAGTTCCGCTAAAAAGATGTTTTAAAAGAGCATAGTCACCTTTTATGTCTATAAAAAAAGACCAAAACCTATATGCCCTATTTGATAAACCTGTAACTGGAGCGTGTAACAAAAGTAATTTCCCTCTGGGATTATTAAAGTATTTCTGATTCTGATTCTGATCTTGACAAAATAGTATTATATGTGCAAGGTGTCCACCTGGTAATGTTTAGTTTTTTTCAGCCTAAATAAAATTCAAGCACAGGGCACAATGTGCAGATGTAAACAGATGTGGTGCCATCTGCTGGCAGTAGTGGGAACTACCAGTAATCCAGAAGGTGGCAGATGGCCGCTCGTTCTGAGCCTGGTTCTGCTGGAGGTTTCAAGTTTTTCCTCTCCGCTGTCGCTGCATGCATGCTCTGTGTGAGGGATTGCTGAAAAGTCAC
>NW_015150498.1:1790597-1792263 GCF_000732505.1 Cyprinodon variegatus | reverse complement strand
AAATTATCGGTCAGGGATTAAGGAAATTGGTTAAATTAAAAGAATCTGTCAAACTCACCCATCAAAGTTAGGGGGCGGTTATCTAACACCTGATTGGTCACCCTGCACATTAAGGCGAAGCAAATCGATTACAGAGACTGTGATCCACAGGTTGTGAACATACTCTGATACAGTAGGTGGCGACTTGATTCGCGTTAACCCCGCCCCCTAACTTTGATAAAATACGTCTTTTTAAGGTACATGTGCTTGTTGAGAAACAACAGAATCATCCTTTATTGTCCCTAGTTTAGGGTGAAGGGGTGTTTTCAGGTAACGCAGCAACAAAGAGATGGAAAAAAGGAAAAGATTCAGTTTTACACACACCTAAAGTACAACCAAAAATAACTAAAGAGACTGTAGGTAAGGAGACATCAGCAACACAAAAACTTGTTAAAACATATGTTAGCGAGGAGTGGCGGCGTAGTGGTAAGGGCATTCTGAGGTTCTGAGTTCAAGCCCCAATCCACTTTGGGTCCTTGATCAAGACCCTTAACCCTAGACTGCTCCCCTGGCACCTCAGGATGGCAGCCCACTGCTCCCCAAGGGGGATGGATTGAACATAGAGTTCATTTCGTTGCTCTGTACTTGTGACAGTGTAATGACAATAAAAACTGGGGAAAAAAAAGATTAAAATAATCAACCCCCCACACACACATTACAAAAGCGTCCATAAAATGATCCAGCCACCTCTTAAGCTCCCAGGACCAATCATGCCATCCTCGTAAAGCTCAATATCCTCCTCAAATTATATCAAATCAAATTAAATTAGATTGGATTAGTCCCTTCATTTTCTCCACTATCTGCCTCCAAAATTGTATATAAATTAATTCACCCTTATCATTGCAGCAAATGATATGTCCAGGAAAGTAATACCTAGATCAGTGAGTATTCAATTATGTCGAGAGTATCTTTCCATGTTATTGCAATCAATTCTATGGCTGTTGTTCAAGCAGCTAAACATGTTTGTTTTTTTAATTTTTGGCATCCTAACTGTGATAAATTTTCCCAAAGTAATAAGGCACATATTATGATGAATTCAAACAAATTTACTGCTTTTTAAAATCTAGCTACAGGTTGACATTCCCTGTACATAGAATTAAAATAGCCAAGCCTCAACTAAGGTCAGCTAAAGTGGTCCACAGGATTATTAGGTGGTCTAAAAACCAAATGTTATTGAAAATGGTGTCCTTTTTTATTGTGTTTTCGATTGAACCAGGTTATAACCTTTCAATTCTCACAGAATTGTTCAAAAGTTTGCATTTTTTCAATTCCTAATTTCAGTGCCTAGTCCGGCGACAAGGAGAAAATTCACACGAATATCAGAGAAGAACAATCTGCAGGTCAACCTTCTCTTCAGGTGGCAGCATTCGAAAGTTTGGTTTAACATTAATTAAAAGTTATAAGTTGGGTACATACCACACCTGCACTGGGATTATATTTCGTAAAAGACGGCCCGTGGCCGACATGATTAAACACAACGGGACTCAGAATGAGAGCCTTGTTTTTGACCCGTTGCACGAGTTCTATGCCAACGTCGATTCACTGAGGTTATCCCAGGGTTCCCGCGGGTCCTTAAAAAGTCTTAAAAGGCATTGAATTCTTCAAAATAAAACTAAGGCCTTAATTG
>NW_015150498.1:1783527-1789773 GCF_000732505.1 Cyprinodon variegatus | reverse complement strand
AAAGTCTTGAATTTAACTTGCCTTATGCTGTAGGAACCCTGTATCTGTTCCTTCTACAATCATAGCCAACTTTCCTCAAGGAGAGCAAAGCTTTTTTTTTTCATAAATTCCTGACATGAATAATTTTAAGCAGAAAATTAGAACTGTATTCTTTGTTTATGTAATTTTATTTAGGATCTGTTTCATTTGAAACCCACTAACTGATCAGGTTTTAGATCTTATTGTTCCTCTGTTTACAACAGTGTTTTGAATTGGTGATATATAAATAAACTGAACTGAAAAGTAAAAAAATCACTCACTGGAAAAAAGATCTAGAAATACCGGTAAGTAAAAATTTCTTAAATTAAGTGAATTTACCCTTAATTTGAGTAGGTAAATGAGATGATTTGCCAATTGAATGAGTATATTTACTCTTAAAATAAGGTATTTAGATAAAATGCACTTAAAATAAGACAAAATAATTGTATTTTCTTATTTTAAATGTAAATTCTCTTGTTTTATTGGCAGAATATGTCTTTTACCTTCTGAATTCAAGAACAAATGCACTTATTTTATGAAATAATTACTTATCTAGATTTAGATTTTTTTCCAGTGCTACTTCTACATCTAGTTGTGTGAAACTCAAGTGCAATAAACAATGCTGAGGATATAAACTCTGTAAGAATAACTGCCTGAACGCAACCCGCAGCTTTTCCTACAACTCCGACACTCAACCTAGAATCAGGTGTATCTCAATGAAGTCCGATCATCTAGTCTGTCTAGTTACAAGTTTTCTCTCTAAGGAGAACCTGCTGGCTGTCATGACTCTGCTGCATTCAGTCCCATTGGATGAGCGCGTATAGACCATAGATATTTGGTGTCTTTGTGTTGTAGACTCTACAGCAGTCCCTCACACCGAGCATGCATTCAGCATCAGCGGAGAGGAAAAAGAAAGAAGCCTCCAGCAGAATCAGGCTAAGTGTGAATGGCTTTCTGCCAAGGCCGAGTGGGGATTAAGGAGAGAGAAGCAGTCATATGAAAAGAGCATAGAAGGGCTGATCTATAAATACTACAACTATTCTATGTAAGAAAAGCTAATGGTAAACTAGCTCCGCAGGTGGCTAGACAATTAATCAGATGAGCTCTGAGCCAGTTTTCATGTCAAAGTGAAGAAAGAGAGCACATCCAATTTGTTACATTAAAATCTGAGCCCATAGCTATGTCTAGGAGAGAAACAGAACTAAACACTATAAAACAGTAGCCTCTTGAGACCATCCTGATCTCGCGAGCTTTCAAGGTTTTACTCGCAGATCAGTCTGGCTACTTTCCATTAAAGAAAATTTGGAGCCGTTCACCAAACGAACGTCCAATCAGCGTTGGCTTTGAGGCGGGTTGAGGTGTGACGCAACGAGAAGCGCGACAGTTCAGTCTAAAGAACATGGCGGCTTCAGCCGATGAAACTAGCATTAGCGTGGCTATTGAGCAAGTTTTATCGGAATTACAGAGTATTTCTTCACTGAAAGAAGAGCAAAACACTGCTCTGGAGGCTTTTCTCAGAGGAAAAGATGTTTTTGCTCTTCTCCCGACTGGTTTCGGCAAGAGTTTGATCTATCAATTGGCTCCTCTTCGTCGTCGCTCTGTTAGTACGTCATATGCTTCGTTGATCTGATTGGTTTATTTGGCCCGTCTATCACCAACATAGGCCAATCAGCTAACCAGTATTTTCACCTCTTCCCAAAATTACTTCAACGGAAGGTTTCCAGATGGATATGCGGAGCAAATCCATCTGGCGGAGTCAGGTTAATAAAACAGGCCATATCATTAAAAATCATTGCTATTGATGGCAGCTGTCCAGCTGATGTTTCTCTAGGATGGTGTCACTGTCAACGGGGAACAGACCAGATGATATTACAATTACCCAAAAAGAAGGATCATAAAGGCAAAGGTTGAACTAACAAATACTGCATAATGGCGCAATTGAGATATAATAAAGCAGAATGATGAAAAGTGGTCCCTATGTCCTCCAGCAGTCTAAGGCTATAGCAGTAGAAACACAAACTAAAACTGGTAGTTGGTTCCACAGGAGAGGAGCCTGATAACTAAAAGATCTGCCTCCCATTCTAGTTTTACAAATTCTAAGGATCACTAGCAAATCGGGAGATTGAAACCGAAGTGCTCTGTTAGGAGGATCAGGAATCAGATCTCTGATATAAGATGGAGCTTGGTTATTTAGGAAGGAAGATTTAAATTCTATTCTGGATCTAACAGGAATCCAATGAAGAGAAGCCAGGGTAGGAGAGATATGATCTATCTTTTTATTTTTCATCAGAAAGGTAAACTGTCGTACTGTTTAGATTCTTTAGCGTTTTTACTTACTGTGAGTATTACTTTATTTGCTTTTAAATCACTATCAGTGGGAATGGAGTTCAGGAAGAGACACTATTTAACGAGTAGCTTCTTCACAGATACATCTACTTGTTTTTTAGCTTCTTTTCTCCGAAGAGGGAGAGAAAATTTTAGCCAGCTGAGTGGCAGTGCACAGCAATGTGTCATGAACCAAGGACTGATGGACCCAGTATTCAAGGAGACAGTCAGTGGGCAAGTTCAAAGGTTTTTTTTAATGAAAAACAAAACTAAGAGGGGAGCTGCTAGGATCTGTGGCACACGGCAACTGCAGGCAGGGGGGCGGGGCACCGCCGAGACAGGACGTGGAACCAGAACTTGATGCAGGACCTTTAAACTGGTCTCCACCTTGGAGCCAGGCTTACTTGGATAAAAACTGAACAGTGGACGATTAGGAGACGAGACAGACACAAACCCCTCTTTCCACTGGCCGCCAGGATCCAGGACATGAACCAAGAAATAAACTGGCTAACAGAAAAACAGTGAATGATCTGGCACTGAATGCTCAGGCTGAACTGAATATAAACCAGAGGAAACAGGTGAGGGGAATAAATTGTAATTGAGGCAGGGAGGGAAAACGACAGGTGAGAGGAATTACTAATTAGGGAGAAGCAAACAGGCCAGATCATGACACAATGGCCTTGGAAAAGGGTAAAATGCAAAATGGTTGAAGCTTCGGAACGTTAAGTTTCTAAAAACCAACATATCTACATATTTACAGCAGTAATTGGCTAATTCAGGTCGCTATGTTTTAAGTCCCACCTGCCCCCACCATGGCAGACCTTTTTAATTACCTACTCCTGTTCCGCTGATTTGAACGTATATCTAGAGGATCTCTATAAGAATAAATGGGTAACAAAGGATTCCAGTAAACATGACAGAACGTAGTTAACTGTGGCAGCTTTTAATTAAAGCCGACTTTCATGTTAGACTGGAGAGTTAGGATAAAACCCTGCGTACTTTAACTGAGTCCCTATAGGATACGCTGCCTTTAAATAAATCCGCACTCACACAAACAGATTGTGTTTTACAGCAACCAGCAGCAACAGCCAGTGTAAAAAAAGAAAAGGTGGCAAACTGAAGTCTGTAACTAATCTAGACGCGCATGCATGCAGAGACCATCTGGTGCCACAGAGCCTACAGAGACACCATATCACACTACCTGAACTCATATTTGCACTGAGAAAACCTTTGAGGTAAGGTTAAACAAAGAACAAAAGTTTGGCACCTCAGCAGCTTGAACGCTGGAGGGAGAAACATATGTTCTCCACACAATTAGCTAAAACTGCTAAACTGGATTGGCGGCGGTTCATTGGGAAAGCTTCATTACTCGTGTTTTTCTGAGATTAGTTTTGTGTTGTTCCACGCAAACATGCTAGGTTCACAAATAACTTACCTGTTTGGAGCATCCAGGCTTTCCTGCCGTCATTTATTCTTCAAACGTTGATTTACGGTAAAAATAAACGCACCGATTCAACACACATATTCAAGCATCGAGCTTGTCGCTGAAACCCTGCAACAATAAATGATCTATTTTCAGATGTTTTTTTCCATCTCTGCACATAGTCTAATAAATAAAAACATGATACTTATCTGATTTCTTTTAGGTTAACTCCTTATGAATAAATGAGGGTAAAAATAAACCAACTCATAAGATTATTCTAAGTGTTGTCTGTTTAACATTTAACAGGGAACTTGTTGTTTTGTGGTTGCTTTATAGGATTCGGTGAATGTTTAGATGTGTGAAAATATTGTGTCGGCTTGCAGGCTTCTATGTACGAACAGTTGCTGTTTGAATGTGAGTAAATAGGAAATAAGTTGGTTATAATCTGTGGGTCTGTGTGAAATTAGTTTTCTCTGGTATAAAGATTGTCTTTCCATTAAATGAAAGGCTAAATATGTTTTTATGATATGCTGAATAAAATAAAAAGAGAACATCATTATAATTTAACAAATTATTGTGCCAAATGGTTAGTAGGAACAAGACTTAATAAGAAACAAGTTTTTATACATGACTTAACAAGAAATATTTATATGATGTACCAAAATGGGTGCCTTTTAGGTTACTAAACAACAAAAAAAGATGAATATGTAAAACACGTATAATTTGCAAGGAATAAATATGTAAAACTATCATTAAAAGACAGGATATGTCGCTCTGACAAACTGTCAGTGAAGGAGATGCTAAATGTGATTTCAATATGAAAAACTCACCATCCATCCATCCATCCATCCATCCATCCATCCATCCATCCATCCATCCATCCATCCATCCATCCATCCATCCATCCAGAAAAAGACAGAAGAATTTTATTGATACAGTTACTTTAGCATTTGGCGCTCAGACCACGGCAGGAAAAATGGTGCTGAATTTTGCTTTGATATACATAAACAAGGGTAAAGAACAGGGATGTTTTCCCCCCAGGCTTGAAACTGGTGGTGGAGTGGAGATAGGGACCTGGAAGATGGAAGTCCAGTTGGATAAAACAGGTTGCATACACCTGTCCATGATGAACAAGTATGAAGCGACAGTGGAGAGGAAAAACTTCCCTTTGGGAAAAAAACATCGGCAGAACCAGGCTCAATATGGTGGTTGATATGACACAGGGAACGCTGTAAGAGTCCGGGAGGCATGACACTCTGATGGAGCTATGATGGTGGAGGAGGGGATGGAGGTGGCTTGAATCAGGGTCATCTGAATCAAAGTCAGACATGGCGCAATCCCTGCCTGTGCTTTGGGTAGCAGACATAGTTGTGGATTGGTAGACCTTTTAAGATGAACTCTGAATGCTGATTGGGCTTTGTGTAGGTGTAGGTGTAGATAAATGGAGGCTATATTGGTGATAACTGAAGGAGTTCATCCAGCGTTTATATTTACAAACAAAACCTAAAACCACATATATTTGACTCTGTATCCTTGTTGATAAAGTCAATTTTATCTCATTATTCAAATGGCTTCAAAGTCAAATACAAATATTACTAATTGATGCTAGTTATAAGGACGTGCAGTGAAGTTCAGTTTATTGTTCAAACTGAATATAAAGTTTTCCATCCTGGCGCTTCTGAGCAATTTTGTCTGAAAACTGGTGAAGAATCAACTAACCTAACCAACTACTGTAACATATAATATGCTGGTCTTGGCATGTTTCCAGGGATAAAATTTCTATAAATTTCTACAACAGAGTGACCGACGATGCACTGGGAAGACTGTAGATAAGAGAAAAAAATGGCACAGAGAATTTAATTTCCTTGATAACCTCAGGGATTTGGTGATTTATTTCCCAGATTTGCAAGAAAAAAACTTAGTTTTTTTGTGATTTTGAGAAATCTCAAATTTTCCATGGTCTTAAGCTAAATTTATAATATTATCTGAAAATATAAATAAAGTCAGAGATGTGACAAAACAGAAATAGAATTTTATCAAATATGATTTGAATTTATTACATGAATTAAACATTCCGGATGTTTTATCCTGTGACGTCATCCTGGAAAGAAACATCAGCTGTGCTGCTTCCATCAACACATTTGTTTATAGATGTTGGAGATCGGCCTGTTTTCCAGTGTGGTTCTGTTTCTCTGACCGTGACTGGCTGGATGTGCTCTCTTCGTCCTCTGGCATGGGAGCTGCCTTGGAGCTCGTCTGCCTGGCTGTGTTTCCTGGACGGGGCCGCCTTTTACAGCTGCTTTTTGTATCTCTGCTTGATTTGATTTTTTTCACAATTCAATTTAAATTTGTTTATTTCTATAGCGCCAATTCACAACACACGTCATCTCAAGGCACTTTACAGTTCATCAAATCATCCAATAAATTGATTCAAAGTTTTCTATGTAAGGAAAACCAGTTGATTGCATCGACTCATTGAC
>NW_015150498.1:1780003-1781328 GCF_000732505.1 Cyprinodon variegatus | reverse complement strand
ACGAGTCACAAACTGGAGTCCCCACCTCTGGTTGGCAACACTGCTCTTTGCATGGTTTGTTTTCAAATGGTTTGCTGCTGTCTGTTTGGACCTTTCTGAACATGTGCAGCAAATGGACTGATCCAATATGGTGGACACTGAAGGGGGGGGCTGAGATGCACTTAATATTATCAGCGTTCTGATGGCATTTTAGCAAAAGAATTTTGATCAAAAACATAATTAATGTGTACAAATAAGGAATAGTTGGATTAACCATACATGGTTATTTCATGCACAGAGTAATCCTAAAGCTCTGTATATCTTCCCTTTGCAAAGCACGGTCAGGAAAAATCTTACACTGTCTTTGTCTCATTCTTTATAGGTTAAAGTTGGGGAAACTTAACCACCCTAACAGATGTCATCCATTTTCAGTCAATCCCCACCGTAGGATTCGTTGTAGATTCTTTGTTGACCAGGTTCTGTTGTAACAAGTCATTCCCACATCCTGACACTTCTTCCTCTTTGCTTTACTGCACTTTCTCAGGAATTTTTTTCAGTCATAAACATCTGGTGTAAAAAGAACAGTCCTTGTCTTTGTCTGTAGTCTTTGCACACCTCTTATTTAGGCTTCTAAAGTATCTTTTCACATTTTGGAAACATTCATTTTTTTTAAATCAATGCTAATGAGTCTGCTGTTGGTGTTTTGATATAGTTTTAGGGTTTTTGGAGATTTATAAGAACATGGACGCTCAGAAACTAAAGTGTTCTCATTGTCTCATTATATTATTTCGCACCATTTTAGTCCTGTGTTTCGTTCAGGGTTCTCGACAATGAAATAGGGCCTCGTTGAAAACATAAGAAAAATGGAAAAACATGTCAAAGAAAATAAATCAAATCAGTTAGTCCTGCGCCGAGGATGTAGGCTGCAGATGTGCAGTTCTCTAAATACTATAAGGCACTATAGCTCAACAACAAGGCCAAGACTGAAAGATATGAGCCAAACACTATGGCTGCACACACACACACACCTGAAGCAGTACAGGAGTTGGCTTACACAACGTTTCATAAGGTCAGCTAAAGGTCAAGTTGGATTAGCCGATTTGGAGTCACCATTTGACCTGACATCCATGTTTAAGAACCGTTAAGGCCGCCAGAACGCCGGAAGAGAAGCCACGTTTGTGCCTGCTGTGTCGTTTAACAGCTGATTGTTTATCCTGAGAAATTAGAGCTAAAAAAAAAGCAGATATCATAATCAAATTGACAGTTAGATACCATAATATTTGTGATTATAGTAGTGATCCCCCCCCCCCATAATTGACATTTATGCACTATTTTTGCACGCCACG
>NW_015150498.1:1767084-1777758 GCF_000732505.1 Cyprinodon variegatus | reverse complement strand
TAAAACTATCTTTCATTTATCCCTTTGGGAGGTGACTTTACTGTAAATAATATTGATGTAAGCTGTGAAATAGACACACAATTCTTGCAGCGAGTGGTACTAAACTATCTATCAGTTATTAGTCCTCTACTGCAGGAAGAAAAAGTGTTGAACTGATGTCCTTCTGAATAAGTGGTTTGGTGGAAAAAAAAAATCTATTTTCCAAAAAGTAATCTTCATAAAATACAAATTTGATTTAGTCAATAAAACAGGTTTATGTTAGTTTCAGGGTTAAGCCATTGAAAAGGGTTGAAAATGATTGGAAATCAATGCAAGGTCCAAAGTACTTATTTAGAACAGAGACATGAGTGCGTTTATAATCCATGTACACTTTGCTAGTAAATCAAAATGTGTAGCTTTAGGTAAGTTTGTTAAACAAATTTTTGCGAAATTTATATTTGTGCATCAAAAGATTAGTTAATCTGTGTCAAACGGATTAAATTATTATTAAGCAAGTTACATATTGTTTTTGTTAAGGTCTGGTTACAGACATAAAGCCAGAAAACTGTGTAAAACTCTGTCCCAGTGTTTCTGCTACGTGTAATCGATCGTGTCGCATCAACATTTAAACAATGTAAAGCATATTATATATCATACTGTTCATTTGTGATCTTACTATATCCACAATCAGGGTTTAAAATGAATGTAAATTAGTGTTGCACTGATACAAATATCGGTATCAGGCGGGGCCCCGATCCAGCATTAAAATTGTGGTATCAGTATCGGCGAGTACCAACAAATAGGGCCCCATTTTGAGAGCCAAAAGTTTATTCAGCTATTGTCACCCATTCCAGGTAGGCAATAAAAAGTTCTACTGGATTCACTTTGTTTTAGTCTTTTTCCTGCTTCACAAAAGGTAGGCAGCAGCTCGTCAAAGCCATGATGGCAATTATATTACATCCAAGTAGTATGCAGCTCTTTTTATACACACACACATTGATTTCAAACAGATGGTATCGGCCAATACTACATAGCCAGGTATCGGTATCAGGGCTAAAAATTGGCATCGGCACGACACTAATGTAAATATCAAGAAATTTAAAAATTTACATTAATTCAAAAAACCAACACTGCCGGCTCTGGCAGCTCTTACTGTGAATCTGGTTACCTATGAAGCTAACTGGTGGGTACAGTGAGCTGTGCTGCTCTGTAGTGAAGGTAAACTGAAACGCTCCAATGCCGCCAACTTAACAGCTTTGTCACAGTATCCAGAAATATTTTAGACCCTGCTAGCAACTCTTTTTCGAAAAAGCGACGAGAAACAATTCCAGTGACTTTACTCTGCTTTTAGGGAGTTTGGTAACTTCACGTGAAAGCTTTATTTTTCCTGCTCCTACAGTAGCAGCCATTCAAAATGGCCCTTATTAGTCAAACGCCAGCAGAATGGCGGCCCACTCCCCTGCAACTCCCAGCAAAATCCCTTATACGACCCTTCTAAGATCTGCTGTTCAATAAAGTTACATTCTAAACAGCTGAATCAACCTGTTCTCTGATTGGGTTGCTAAAGTTGTAATTAAAATGACATTGACCGATCAGTTGCAAGGATATATTTTGATGTGGAAATAAAGGAACTTAATGACAAAGTTTTACATGAAAGTTGAAGGTTTATATCTGTATTTTTTCAAAAATCTGTCAGGGCTGCAGCTAAGGATTATTTTGATAATCCGTTAATCTGTCGATTATTTTTTTCGACTAATCGTTTAATAATCAGTTAAAAAAATGTTCCTTAAAAAATGATTGTAAAAATCCTTTACCGTGTACATGGTTCGTCACTGTGTGCCAGACATGGACTAATTCAGTGTAGGGTCCTGCATCGCACTCACTGGACTAAGGCCAGGCTTTCTAAAATATACCCAAACGTTAGCCCGGAGTGCGATCGTTGCCATCAAACACCTGCCTCACTGATCCATATGTTTTGGTCATGCCCATCACTCAAGCAATATTGGACAAACATTTTTGCAGCCTTGTCTGAAGTAGTTCATATGTCCATCCAGCCTGATCCCTTAACTGCATTGTTTGGTGTACTTTCTGAGACGGTTTCTTTGTCAAGACTTAAGGCTGATCTGGTGTCATTTCTCACTCTGTTGGCGAGGCGTAGAATATTGCTGTGCTGGAAATCAGCTTTACCTCCCTCATTTGAAATCTGGATTAAAGATGCTTTACACTTTAGTAAACTTGATAAGATTAAATTTACCCTACGAGGTTCCACAACTAAATTTTTAAAGATTTGGCAACCGTTTTTTGATTTTATTCAGACATTGCCGTCCCGTATGGTGCCCAACTAAGTTTTGCTTTTGCCTGACCTTTCTATTTGCATTATCATATTATTTATCAAATTATTTATTCTGTCATTAATACCCATTGATGCACTTTTTTTCTTAAATCCTTCCCCCCCCCTTTTTTTATTTTTTAGTTTTTCTCTCACTATTTGGGAAGGCTTATCCATGTGTACTGTACGACTTATGTTCGGTTCTGTTATAGAAAAAAAGTCTACATATCTTGTTCATATATTTTTGCACATTTTGTATTTTGACGTTAAAACCTAATAAAAAGATAAAAAAAAAAAAATGATTGTATACATAATTAAACCAGGTAAAACTAAAACTTTTCCCCTTGTGGAGTTCTGGATAGAGCATATTGACAGAGGAAAAAAGTTTTTTTTTTCTCTTAAATGCAAATTATTTATATTTTTTCACAATTTCAGTACAATTTCTGCCCTAGGTGGGTACTCTGTCAGCTAAAGACATGTTTTACAATCTCTACTGCAGTTAACAATTAATTGATTATTAAATTTGTTGACAAATATTTGAATAATCAATTAATCATGATTAATTTTTTCAGACCTAAAATCTGTAGCATACATTGTGATTTCTGGATTTCTTTTTAGATTATGTTTCTACCAGTGGACATGAACGTACCATAACCATTTCAAACCCCTCCATGATTTCTAAGTGGGAGAACTTGTTCAAATACTTCTTTTCCTCACTCTACCCGTATTTACACACATAGTTTTACACAGAATAAGTTCTCAGTCATTTAGGCTTGCGAGGTGGAGAAGTTGATCCCCAGCTACACATTCTGATTACCAAAACATTACACAAAGGGGAGATTAATTGTCTCCCAAATTTGACTTAATATCTTAAGTATGATCGCTGTGAGAACCTCCAAATGTTTGCACACCTTCATTTTCTGCAGGGACTTCATTTTGTAGCACTTCATTTACTTTTCCCTCAGAAGCTATTATTTTCTGCCACGTTCCAAAATATGTGTGATGACACATCCTGTTCATTTTGAGCGTGAAACGCTGAATTAACACCGCAAACAGTAATATGTTATTGTGTGCGAGCTTCGGTGTGGGTTTTTTTTTTTTTTTTTTTGCCTGGTGTCATCAGGAACACACACTGCCTCTGTGTCTTTGCATGCAAAGTCACTGTTTGCACACAAACATGTAGGTGTGTGTCAGACAGAGGTCTTCCATGTCGTATGAATAATTCAGGCAAGTGATGGCTCAAGACAAGCCCAGGGGCTATCAGGTTACAGGAAGTAGGACCGGTACATCCACAACAGCCCAGGCGCAGCCAGCAGTCATTTACGACTGTTCTTTGCCTGTGCGGTCGTTTAACATCTATGCATTACCGCTATTGATTGACATAAAAGCCGGACAAATTCAGCTAAACCGTAATTAGCCAGAGACCGTGGGCCCAACAAGAGCTAAGAGAGAGGCGTTATAAAAAAGCTGAAAGACAGATTAAGTTTGGTCTGCAGGGACCAAATGGAGTAGATGAAGAGGAAATGGCTGTCCCTGGATTCAACAGTCTGTAAATAATGGGGGGGGGGGTAAACTAACATTCGTAGTGATCTGTGGACTGTTGCCACTTGATGTTATTATATTCAATAATCCCGTTCCTATTTGACGCAGCTGTTGTCACGCTTGGCGGAGCACACTATCCACGGTGTTTGCTGACAGATGATTGCACTCTGGTTGACACTTCATAGATTGTTAAATTTGCAGCCGGCAGTCCAGGCATTGTTACCAGAGGCGGTTGCTCACTTGTCAGCGTTGTTGCATGATGGAGAGTTGAATGTGAGATGCTTTTGGCTCCCCTCTTGAGCCCTGCTTGCATTTACAGGCATGTTTGGATGCAGAGAGTTTCAGGAGAGAGGGACTTTGAAGATGGAGCTCAAAGCTGCCAAATCTCTTTGCCAAATCTCCCATGAAAACCCTGCTCAGATTAGGCAGAGAGCAGCTCTTTAAGCAGCCCTGACAGATGGACCGCCTAATTTACTTTGCCATTAGCTGAGATCTATGGACGGCGCTCACTGGCCTCTACCCTGCTTCACCTTTTGCCAAGGACCCTCCTCCAGTAAATCCCAGACTGCTCTTACTGTAGCTTTCTTAGGCCCCACCCCCCTCTATAGCGAGTGCTTCAGTCTCATGGTACTTTGTGAGCTTTTCTAAATCCAATTCCTCTGCTAGGAAGATACCGGGTCCTCCTCAGAATTTTATGTACAACTTCCCCTGATTTATTTTTACTTTTTGGTGGGAGGAGTTTGTGAATTTTCATAGATACCCTTGGAGCCAAGAATGCCTGATTTTCTGTTTTTACCAGGCATTATTATGTGCACTTCATAAAATGTATTCTGATGCGTACGGAGTGAAATTTGTTCCATTATTATTGCAAGCAGAGAAGACGTGTTACAAATAAAAAAAAAAAAAAATATTTTAAATAGAAATTTTTAATAAAAAAAAAATATGGACTGGAGAGTAACTTTGCTGTTTCTTTTGCACAAATCAGATTTTTTTTTTTATTTCAAATATATCTATTTTGCATTAGTTTTTATGTTGTTTTTTTTTACTTTTTGAAGTAACCTTTTTAAAATCTTGAAAAAAAATGTTTTTAGACATTTTAATATTTTTACTTTTTTTTTTATTCAAAAAATGTATGTTTAAGTTTCTAATTTCAGTTTTTCAGATCGATTTTTACAAATTGCATTCTTTTCATATCGCATACAGATCCCATCAAGCCCGAAACAAACGCACAATTTTGATGAACACATTGACCAATAAAATGTAATTGCTAACATCCATGTAGACCAATAGAAATGCATCTTGGTTCCTCACTTCAGGAGAAAGGCCGCCTCCAAGAGGGAAGAGAATGTCTGTAAAATCCAATACGAAATTAAGGGAATTTGTAAAACTATATAAAAAAAAACTGAATAAAGAAGATAAAACTGTGAAATCTCTAAAAACATTTTTTTTTTTTACTCAAATTTGGGAGGGGGGGATAACATGATCCAAGAAAACATTTATATATATGGCAGGGCTCACTCTGTCATTCAAAGCAGCACTTTCCTTCAAGATTGACAGTGTTTGTTTTTTGTTTTTGGCTAATGTAGATAGCCAGAGAAAATGAAAAATAAAAGCAAAAATATGTGTGATAAATAGAGTTAGATTGTACAATAATATATATATACATGCTTAATTATATCTTTTACAACAGATGTATAAGAATGAAAAACATCTGACCAAAATTCCAAAAGTTATTTATTGTTACGGGTTTGAGGATTCTTAGTTTTATTAGGCATATAGCGAATGGAGATCAGTACTCACATTAGTATTCAGAATCATTTGGGTTCAACTGGAAAATAATTTGCAAAACAATCTAAATATAACAAATATAAAAAGATTATTAAGCATATCATTTTATACGCTAATACAAGATTGATTTATGATGTTATTTCTGTCAAAAAATAATTGTTTTGATAAAATTTCTAACACTGATTTACTTTTGCAAGTATTTTGCAGTGAATGCCTTACGCTGTATTGAAGTTATTTTACAGTATTTTGGTAAATTTGAAACACTAATAATGCAAACACAATAATTGTTAAAAATACGTGCTGTAGGTCAATTTTATATCGTTTTTTTTATTGTAAATAAAAGCCTATCACCTCGTTGGACTGAGTATCCAGTCAACTTTTCACAAATAAGGTCAATTTGAAGTATGATTAAAAAAAAAAAAAAAGTCCAGGATCTCGATCTTTCATGCTTTTTTATCATATAAAAAAATGACTTAATTTGCAAAGTTTATCTTAGTAAACGAGAATTTATAAAATATTCAAAAAAATATAGAACATCTTGGGTTATTCCTTAGACGCCTAGTGTCGCTGATTAGCTGCATACCTAAATTTACACTGATCATAGGTGCAACCTTTAAATTAATAACCTCCGTTATTAAAGGTACACTATGCAACCGGTGTTGATTTTCCAGCGAGGCTCCCCCCAGAGGGCGAAAGTAAAAGTGCACTGTCGTAAATATGCTCAGCTGTTCTCCTGGTTTCTCCGTCAAGCCAGGCGCAGTTGTTTTGAGCTTAGCAGACAGGCGAACGCAACGAATCACCATGTCTACTGCGGAAAGTGACTATTTTGTTCCAATTTTCGAGTTTGAAAATTTAGCATGTTTCCGACATGGGCTTTGGCTGTTTTCTCGCTGGTTCCGCCATGATAACTGCGCTAGCAACGAGCATGCCTTTCACTGGGGGCGTGTAGCATTTCTTGCCGTAAAGCATGACTGACTCTCGCGATGCACCAGACTTCTGAGCCTGTGGGTGCGGGCCGAGGGCTCCTGCAATTGCAAGTACGGTATTTCCCCTACAGACCACCAGGGTGGCCGAGAAAACCTTTGTTCGACCTAAAATGACTCGTTTAATCATCCAAAACGTTATGGAACACATTAATTAACTGAAAAATGTTGCATAGTATGCCTTTAAGTCTGATTGAAAATAAAAAAAGTAAATAAAGCGTTTGTATAACTGGGTATAAATTCATTTTTTAATATTGATTTCTTTAAATATCTCTGAAAAGGCAGCCAATTTCTGAGCCTGTCCTTGGTCCTGTGATGACATGTAGGTTTTTTTTTAATGAGATTTTTTTCCATTCTGGTGTTTCCATTCTTGGACGCCAGTTGTTTTGCACTTGGTTGTAGATTGCTTTCCGTACCGCGCAATAGCAAAACATGCCATCAGTTACTAGCAATAGCACGTATAGCGAGACATTGTCCGTATTGTCTGATATGTGTATTATTCTTCACAGACTTTTACTGGCACAGGAAGAGCAGCCTGTGTCACACACTGAAGGTCATGATTTGTCTTTAACTCTGCCAGCTGCAGTTATGACAGATGGACAGCTTCCTTTACAAACTGAAATAAATAAAGACATGGGATACAAAAACAGCAGATAACCTCAGCGAGGCATGCAGTAACTAAACCATAACACGACCAGTTTGTAAGGGCGAACTCAATCGAGTGGATACATTTCAACGAGTCGAACACAGATGGCAGCCTTCAGCTTTTATAGGCTTTACTATTCAAGCAAAAATGCATCGTTTCTCTTCATAGGCATGTATACCGAAGGTCTGCGTTGAATACCCTACTGGTCCTTTTTCCATAATGTGTCCAAGGTAAAACTATACAGTGCCAGATAATTTAATTTGCTATATATATTTATTTTTTTATTTTTCTGATTTGTTTTTTTGCTGTTTTTTTTTTTCTTGGCCAAATGACATAAATGTATATAAACACACAGTAGCCTGCAGATTAATTTCATATTATATCAAAATGTTCTATATCGCAATACTTCAATGAATTTGATAGAACATTGCAGAGTTGTGCAGTAGTGTTAACTGCAGAGATACACTGAAAAAACAATCTAGAAATAAGTAAAAATTTCTTAAATTAAGTGTATTTACCCTTAATTTGAGCAGGTAAATGAGATAGTTTGCCAATGGAATGAGTATTTTTACTCTTAAAATAAGATAATTAGATAATATGCACTTGAAATAAGACAATGCAATTGTGTTTTCTTATTTTAAAAATAAATCCTCTTGTTCCATCAGCAAAATGTCTCTTTTACCTCCTTAATCCAAGAACAAAGGCACTTATTTTAGGGAAAAATTACTTATCTAGATTTCGAATGTATTTATTTACTATACAGAACCAACGTTTGCTGCTAATGAAAACAAATGTTTGGGTTAATCTTGCAGCTTAACACATCTGAAGACATTTAAAGGTATTTGCTCATTGTTAGGTTTTATGTTCCATTCACTGATTATTAGTTTGATTGAGCCCAGGACCTTGACTAAAACATTCTGGAATAACTCTTTAAACCTAACCAGTGTTGTTTAAATAAATGTTTAGGTCTTTGCAATGCTGGAGGGTGAAACCCTGCTGCAATGCAAACGTTGACCACCCCTGTTAGCAGAAACACTGGAACCAAGCTGTTGGTTATTTACACATTTATAAAATATCAATTATGGCTTTAATAACAATAATACACAAACATAAAAAACCCAACTTGTTTTGTTTCAAATCTTACTTATGTTTGATCTTAAACAGTATAACAAATTATATTTCAATCTGAAAAACTCACAGAGAGAGAAAGATGCAAATAAAAGAGTTTTATTGATACAATAGTTTGAACTTTGGCGCTCAGGCCTCGGCAGGAAACATAAACGCTGATTTATACTTTAATGCAGATAAACTGATGTATGAGAATAAGGATATTCCCCCCGGGCCTGAAACTGGTGGTGGAGTTCAGATAGATGAAGTTTGGTTAATCCATAGAGGCTGGTATACAGGGTGATGCTTGAGTTAGATGTCACTGAATGAACAAGGTTGCATAAACTGTCCATGAACTGTCCATGAAGAGCAAGCATGAAGCGACTGTGGAGAGAAAAAACTCCCCTTTGGGAATAAATCTCTGGCAGAACCAGGCTCAACGTGGCGGTCTTCTGGCGGACCGTTTAAAGTGACAGAGAACTCCATGAAAGTCTGGAGGGAGTACACACTGGAGGTGAAGTTGAAGGAGCATCGAGGAGGAGTCGGATGAGCTTACTACGATGGTGGAGAAGGGGATGGAGGTGGGTAGTCTGAATCAAAGTCCGACATAGGAGCGACGGTTCTTGCGCTTGTTGAAGAGCAGGCTAAGAGATGATTTGGAGTTGCTTTTAAGGTGAGTGCTGGAAGATGATTGGGCATCGAGGAGATGTAGCTTGAAGCGGATTGGCTGCATCGGAGCGGATCAGCCTCAGATTGAATGGAAGTAATCAGAGTTTCTTCAGTTGAATTTCCGCCTTAGCTTCATTTCTTTTTTTTTCTTTTTTATATATAACTGCAGCAGGAACAGACCAAATATATTGATGTGCTTGTCATGATTTTATCTAAGGCTCGGATCCACATGCAGTGAAACCAAACACAGATGAAAAGTTTAACAGGTTTTATTGAAGAGATTCAGCTCGGTGCAGCGTTGCTCTGAACTCTGCTCAGCCGGAACTGGAAGGAGAGGGGAACACAGACTATTAGTTCAGGCTCAGTGGGAAATTTCATTCGTTGATTTGAAGAAGAGGATCTGGTTGTTGACTCACGTTTCCAGAGAAGTAAAGGATCTTTGACTCCAATCTGTGTGTTGTTTTCCAGAGTTAGTCTGATACGGTGGAGGGCGGAACAGGGTTTACCCAGAACTCGGACGGTGTAGGTGAACGGAGACGCTGATTGCCACTCAGATTTCCTGCTGTACTTGAACGGGTCGTGGTGAAGATGATTCTCTTGCTCAGAGAGTAATTTCAACGTCCTCTCAAGGAGACTGGATCCAAACCTCCTGTTTGAATCCCAGTTTAAGGCTTAGTTGACCCCTCCTGGGAGAGGAGGTCCAAAAAGGTCCAGTTTGCAGGATGACTTCCAAAAACTGGCAAACACTCTGGCGTCAAGGTAGTGGCAATCAGCAGCTTAAGAGCACTCCGTTAACGAGGTAACCGTCAGCAGGTGTGTGAGGAGGCGGACCAGAACCAGGCGCCTCCTGTTGGTGGAAGGGAGACAAACACAAAAACAAAAAACACAGACAGAAGCCCTGGCAGTGCTCGCAGAGTCTTTACCTGTATCCTTTGCAGGAGCAATATTAGTCCATGTGAGTTTGTACCCGTCTTTCGAAAGTACTGAAAAGACACAAAAACTTTGGTTGAGTTCAGTTTCTGATTTGGAAAATCATTTAATCACGTGGTAAATGTTCTTGCATATTTGCATAACTCATACCTATGAGTTTAGGGGGGTGGCGGCCTAGTGGTTAGGGCATAGAGCGAGGAATCCTGAGGTTCTGAATTCGAGCCCCACTCCCACAGACTGCCACTCTGGCTCCCTGAGCAAAGATCCTTAACCACACACTGCTCCCCAGGCACCGCACGATGGCAGCCCACTGCTCCCCAAGGGGATGGGTTAAATGCAGAGAGTTAATTTTGTTGCGCTGTACTTGTGACGGTGTAATGACAATAAAAAATTTTAAGTAAAAAAAAATCAGAGCGGTTTGGTCATTAGAATATGATCTGCACATGGATGAAGGCGCACACAAAAAGGTTTGCATACGCTGTCTGCTGAATTGCAAACGCAAATGACTTTGCAGCTCCTGCTCCGCATGTGCAAGCATATGTGCACCTGTTTTAAGACATGCAAGCCTTCTTAATATTGGGCCTTACGTGAAAAATATTCCCTATTGCTAATGTATGCTAACCTGACTCCGCCAGATGGATTTGCTCCGCATATCCATCTGGAAACCTTCCGTTGAAGTCATTTTGGGAAGGGGTGAAAAT
>NW_015150498.1:1763251-1764938 GCF_000732505.1 Cyprinodon variegatus | reverse complement strand
TAATAATACAATAAAGGGAAGACAAAATATTACATTTTTATTAAAAGACATGAAACTAAAGCTAAAGTTGAATTTTATTGGTTACACGTTTTCTATGAAGGGAAATGCTAGCTGAAGGGAAACCCAGCTGATTGAATCGAGTTATTGGCTTTGCAGAATTCATCCGTTGTGCAAACCCCTTCATCATGTGTTCATCATCTTACATCACTGTAATGGACACAAAAAACCCTGATTTAGCCCTAAACATACAGAAGAACTGGAGTCCCTTTACCGTTCTTCACTAAATTAAAGGATCTTTGGTTTTGATGTTTAATTTTGATTTTTGTTGTATAAATTACATTTCTTTGTGTGGTCATCAGCGGCGGCTCTAGACCAAATGTTCCAGGGGGGCAGGGTGGGGCCACCGTGTTTTCATGGGGGCACCAAAAAGAATGAAGTAAAAAAAAAAAAAACAGGACAAGGTTTCAAATATATCAAGAGCTGCATGAAGTGAAATTTCCATTCAATTAGGTTTAATTAAAATTCCAGCTTCCAACTGAAAATATTTATTTTTGGCTTAAAAATGTTAATTATCGTTAAAATAAAAATCCCTTAGCATAGCAAAAAAGCAACTCAAAAAATTGTAGCTATATAAATATCTAAAAGATCAAATAAAGCTATTATTTGGAACGAAAGGTGAATATACATTCATAATTTAGGAATTTTACATATTCTTAACTTGATTTAAATTAGAATTACAGTTTCTATAAAATCAGAATTAGAACTCAAGAAAAACTAATAAATTCAGATGTATTTTTTTTTTGAAAAAAAAAAAACATTTAGCAGATGAAAACTGGGGTCCTATCTCAATACCACTGAAGCTCTTGCCATATTGTTTTTAAGTAATTAGTAAAACAGAATATTTTAAACAAAAATAAATAAAATAGGTCCAAAGGACCTATGAGAAACCATGTTTGTTCCAGCACATATCATCATTAGAATTTCTTTTAGTATTATGTCTTCGGTACAGGGGCCAGGACATGATCTACAGGGGAACTGGCCCCCGTTGGCCCCTGTTTAGAACCGCCCCTGGTGGTCGTAGCAATAGTTATGTGCAGCCGCCACCTGACTTCAGCCTGAATTGTTCACAACCTCAAAATATTGTGAATGAAGTGTGTCCACTTAACCTTGAACTAGAGGTGATTGTCTAAGTTTTTGTTATTTTCTAGTTGTTTGCTCTTGTCTGTATCTTTGTGCTCTGAAAAAACCTACAGCAAAATAGACTTAAAGCATGTGTTGTTTTTTTTTTAATTATTTTATTCCTTGTAGACCTTAATGCAGTTCTGAATCAAACCACATTTTGAATGAAGACAGAATTCATTTTCCAGAATTGCGAGGGCAATACTGCTGTGTTTGACTGTTTGTGTTCTTTCAGGTATGAAGGTGAATTTGTGCAGGGGAAGTTCCAGGGAGCCGGAGTTTTCACTCGCTTCGATGGTATGAAGTTTGAGGGCGAATTTAAAGGAGGATGTGTGAACGGCCACGGTAATCAACTCCAATAATCCAGAATTTTTTGAGTACCAGTGAACTACCGATGTTTAAAGGGGGTTGGTTCTCAAAGTAAGAGTTCATTAAATAAACTAAAGTGAGAAAAAAATGAATATTAGGAAATAACAGCTGCTTTTTATTAGACTTAGACTTTAGACTT
>NW_015150498.1:1760271-1761707 GCF_000732505.1 Cyprinodon variegatus | reverse complement strand
GGAGCAAATCCATCTGGCGGAGTCAGGTTAGCAAACAGCAGCTAATGCTACAGCTGCTGTTGTGCTAATTTTTTTTCTCATTCATAAAATGTTCAAATTGGGAACCGTGTTAGCAGGTTAAATGTTATCTGTAGCCAGGAAATTAAGGACATCTTTGAACCATATTTGTGTTGCTTGTAGCTTGAGGCTATTGTGTTCTTAGCTACACAAAGGGTTTTATAGAAGTGTGAAGTCTTGAAAATTGCATGCAAGATTAAAAAAAAACAACAAAAAGATCAACCTTAATTTGTTTTTAGTGCAAAACTTCAATACATCTTTAAACAGAGTTGTTATTTTTATTGTGAATTTACATAAATAAACTAACACTAGTTTTTGTCTTTGTTGAACATTGAAATGTGCTAATTGTCTGGTCTGAAACTCCTCTGAGTGTCTGGGCTCAAAAGTCACTGAAGGTAATCAACACATTTTTATTTGAATGCTGCTGGGTGGTGAAGGCAGATCGACGTGTCACTGTGACAACAGACTTATATCTGGGCTTGTAAAAATAGAGATGGAACGTTAGCATTGCCTCCATTTCCTGACAGGTGAGATGCAGACAACAGAGTGAAGCTGACAAAGGATTTGAAAGCATGAGCTTCACTTCTACCTGTCATCTGCAATTTTTAGATATACGTTAATCTCAGCTCAACTGGTCCTAAATATTACAACATGAACAAAGGGATTTTAGCCAATATTATTATTTTGAATGGCCTTCTTGCAATACTGCCGCATTATCTGAAGGTTCACATCGTCCTGATCAAGTGAGACTCAATTTTCTTAGACTTACTTCTTATTTTGGCAGCTTTTACTGTAGAAACCATGGTGCCGATAATGCCAGTGTAGAAATACTGATTTAGTATAATTTCCTGTTCACATAAAACTCGTTATTCCAGAAAGGTTAAAGAACTTGTGTTATCCTCATACTTTTTTCTTGAATCTCATTCCTCTTTATCTAGCATTATTATTTAAAAGTCATTAAACTGGGGAGTGGCAACCTAGTGGTCCCATAGAGGTTGGAATCCTGCGGTTGTGAGTTCGAACCCCACTCCCACAGACTGCCACTCTGGGTCTTTGAGCAAGACGTTTTACCCCACGCTGCTCCCCGGGTGCCCCACAATGGCAGCTCACTGCTCTCCAAGGGGATGGGTTAAATGCAGAGAGTACACTCACCGGCCACTTTATTAGGTACAACTCGTTAACACTTCATTTCTAAGCAGCCAATCACATGGCGGCAACTCAGTGCATTTAGGCATGTAGACATGGTCAAGACAATCTCCTGCAGTTCAAACCGAGCATCAGTATGGGGAAAAAAGGTGATTTGAGTGACTTTGAACGTGGCATGATTGTTGGTGCCAGAAGGGCTGGTCTGAGTATTTCAGAAACTGCTGATCTACTGG
>NW_015150498.1:1756588-1756949 GCF_000732505.1 Cyprinodon variegatus | reverse complement strand
CTGATGGCTACTTTCTGCAGGATAATGCGCCATGTCATAAAGCTGGAATCATCTCAGACTGGCCTAATAAAGTGGCCGGTGAGTGTATATTTCTACAAAGTTCAGATCAATAAAGTTAAATTGTTATTATAATTATTAGAATGAATGACGGTGGCTCTTCTGCTGCAGACTCTAGAGAGTCTTTCTTTGTGGTGCATTTGCTCTGTTCAACTTCCTGGCCTGACATGTTAAGGTTTGGTAATGTTCACTTAGAAAAATCCAATAAGGCAAACATCTTTCCCAAGTTTTGGGTAATTAAATTTGAGTAGAAATCAAACGATTCAGATTTTATTAAAGCCGATAGCACTAGTGATTATTTTGA
>NW_015150498.1:1752552-1755635 GCF_000732505.1 Cyprinodon variegatus | reverse complement strand
CTACAGGGGCCCTGGCCCCCGTTGGCCCCTGTCTAGAACCGCCTGTGGGTATCAGGGCCAAAAAATGGCATCGGCGCAACACTACTTAAAACTGACCAGTTTTTACACCAAAATGGGACTCATTATTTATTTTGTATTAACTCTGAACCCATCACAGCGTCTGACATGTTCCGTGTTTCTGGTTTTGTGTTTTGATGTTATTTCTACGTTAGACCTACAGATGCAGGGCTAGACTGCTTGGCTTGAGGCTGCAGCACATTTTAAATTTGTTCTTGTTTTTAAGGTGGCAAGAACAAAGAAAGATTAGCAAACAGAAACAATTATGCTTCAAAAAAATGTAAAAATGCCTTAAAATATGTGTAATTCACCTTAGTGTTCAATAGGTAGATAAGATCTTAGCTTAAAGTAAGATAATTAGGTAGTATGCACTTGGAATGAGACGATTACAGGTTTTTTTCTTATTTTAAACATAAATTGTGTTGTTCTGTTGCTAAATTGTCTTTCTTAGCTGCTCAAATCAAGGCAAAACATTTATTTCAAGATAAACTTAGATGCAAATTTTTGCTGTGTATTGAGCTCTTTGTAAAGAACGCTGGAAACGTGCGGAGCTACAGGGGTGAGACTCCCCTGCTGTGATCATTTATAGAGGAAACGCTGAAAATGAGCAGAAGTTACATGTTTGGCTGCCAAAAGCACCAGAGTTTAACTGCACGACTCTGTGTTAAAGTTCGACAGAAGTGTGAGGCATCGGCACGTTTCCAACATAAAAACACCAATTTAAACCTTCCCCTTCTTTTGGCATATTTAGCAGCCATCATTTTCAAAGGATTGACCACATTATACAGAAACACACTAGAAAAACAATCTACAAATAAGTAAAAAGTTCCTTAAATTAAGTATATTTACCCTTAATTTGAGTAGGTAAATGAGATAGTTTGCCAATGGAATCAGTATTTTTTCTCTTAAGATAAGATAATTAGATCATATGAACTTTCAATAAGTTTTTTTTTCTAATTTTAAGTCTAAATTGTCTTGTTCCATTGGCAAAATGTCACTTTTACCTCCTCTATCAAAGAACAAATGCACTTAATTTAAGAAAAAATGACTCATCTAGGTTTCTATTTTTTCCAGTGCATATTAAAGCTTTTAGTGTCTTCTCTCTCTGATTGTTTTAGAATTTTGAATCACACTAGAGAATGAGTGGGTCACAGAAACGTTGTTCACTACTAAAGGAAACAACTTCGGAGAACCAATTTAATCAGAGTTCTCCTAGACTTTGTTGCCAGATTGGGGGGTTTACCGCCCAATTAGGTGTTTTTTATTTTGAGTGTAAAAATTGCTTTGAGTGGGTGGAGGTGATTTGGGCTAGTTTGGAATAAGATCGCTGGTTTTTGAGTTAACCTATTAAAGCACATGTCCACCAATCATTCATCATTACTCCTTCATATTACTCCTTCATATTTCACACTTTAACCTTGCAGGATACTATTTGAGATATCAAAAAGAAAAAAAAAATCAGTACCAAAAAAGCATATATAAACACGAGACAACCATTTCAGCGGAAGGAAAATATCGGAGGCTGTAGCCACCTGAAAGTCAATCTGACATGATGCATGAATGCGTTCAATTTGTCCATAAAAGCCTCCACTGGTTATTGTCCTTCATAAGATGGACGTTTAATAAGCGGTTCTACAGTTCTGTAGACATCCACAGACGTTCGCGGGTAGGGTAGCGGTTAGGTTTGATGAGGGGGAGGCCGAATCCAAAATAACACTTTTTATTTTGAGACTAGGCGTCAAAGGAATTTTCCGTCAGCCTCAAGTCTTTTCGTCGTGGCTCCACATGGCGAATCCAATATTCCAAATTTGTTGGGCTTTTCCACCTTGAAGCGAGCGTTCACATCCAAGATATTATCCCATCTCACCTCTGAGTTCAACCACCGCAGCCAACCTGCGTTCAATCGTACCCAGCGTACGATTCAGCTCACGGTCCTGCTCGTTCACAGCCTTGGTGATTGCGTCCATGTCCAAATTGCCACAGACATCCTCCTTTATCCAAACAGGAGAAATCTGAGTATCATGATCCAAAAATCCATACATCTTTGACATCCTCCACTGACAACATTGTGAAATACACCATCCTCCAAGCCTTCCAGGAGTCCATGGTGTATCCCATGATGTATGTCCTGGCAGGACAGGAAGGGTCCCCCTTTCCCTGTCTTCCAGTTGAGAAAATTTGATCAATTGCATTGAGAGACCAGCTGACCAGATTTACTGTTTGAATTTCATTCAACCATGTAGTCATCACAAATCACAATGGATTGTTGTGTATTATAGTTCGCCAGAGTAAAGGTTCAGGGTTCAGATGTTCAATGTTTCATCCAACATTCTAAAAATCATTAAAGGTAAGAAGTTAAATTCAACCATAATAAATGTAATTATTTCAGTTATGTAAAGATAAGCTTAGCATATTTGTGTGTTCGCACTGATTGTAGTTTGTCTTCTAAATGTAAAAAGAGGAGTTGTCTAAGTGGTTATAAATCCATCTGCAAACATGTTAGTACCGGTATGTATGATGTGTCGCATGACACTCACTGGATTTGACGGTGGTGGCTGGGTAAGAGTTGTTTATGTAGAACTATTGAATTAAGTTGTACTGAGGGTGTTCATGTTCACTAAGAAAATAAAGCAATATATTAATTGGTCGGGTTATTGTGTGATGTGGCAGTTTTTAACAGATGTTTGGGCTGGAAAACCTCGACTCTATCTGGCAACACTGCTAATAGATCGCTGTTCTTTCATATAACCAGGACTATCGCATTTGAATTATCCATATGAAAATTTATCCCAAACATTATACATCTGGGGAGTGTTGGCTTAGTGTTTACAGCAGTGCGCTTGTTCTCTGAGAAGGTTGCAAGTACCTGGTTTGATCCCCACTGCCTCCACTCTGGGTTCTTGAGCAAGACTCTTAACCCCATATTGCTTCCTGGGCGCCGCACAATGGTAGCCTCATGAGACCATCCTGATCTTGCGAGCTTTCAAGGTTTCACTCGCAGATCAGTCTGGAGACTCTCCGTTAAA
>NW_015150498.1:1750992-1751959 GCF_000732505.1 Cyprinodon variegatus | reverse complement strand
TCCACCTGGCAGAGTCAGGTTAGCACAATGGCTCCCCAAGGGGATGATTTAATGCAGAGTGAATTTCCCCATTCTGGGGCAATAAAGGGATTTAAACCACTGATAACTGGGAAGCAAACTTTAACGTTTAGTTTCACAGCGAAACAGGTTTTTTTCTGATCACAGTCTATTACAGAACCTTTGCAAACATGTCTTCTCTTGCAAGTTGGACAGTGTGTGGGAGTCCTCTTATAAATTTTCATCAATTTTTTCTCTTACGCACCTGTCACATTATGGATGTGTGAAGTGCTTAATTAAATTGTTTCACAGGGGAAGATATATGTTAATTTTTGATTGATTTCAAGTCTTTTTCCAGCTTTATTTATGTTCAGCTTAATCAGAAAAGGGGAAACAAAAAAAATTATCAGGTTAAATTAAATCCGTGTGTTTGTCAGGTTTCACAGAGGAAAACAGTTCTGCCCTGATATGAGCCAAAAAGAAGTTCTAATAGCTACCAAACAAGGGCGGCAAGAAGAGAAAGAGAATTAATTCCTCAGCTTCTAAATCCATCGCATCTTGACCCACTTCAGTCTATAGTAGAAATGCAGCCCCACTAAAGGCCCCTAATGTCTTTGTGCATGATTCAGACTAATAATTGTCTGCGGACTTACTCATGGCCATCTCAGCTTTTTTCACATTATCTTTTCGGAAGAAATTCCAAAATTTCAAACTAAAAGAGAGGGACATCTGTGGTAAAAAGCTTGGTTTCTGAGGGCTGTGGACCAGCTGTTTTATTTCATTTTATTTTTTGAGGTTATCTCTCTTTAAGATTCCTTCACTGTTTTCTTTAAATCCTTTTTGAAGACTCCTCTGTTTTCCTCTGGCTTTTCTCCCAAGGATCTCCGCCCTTTTTGGCCCTCATGTCCCTCCGTCATCAGTAGGGGTGTAAATCACATCCATTATGGCGATTCGATTCAGTATCGATTTC
>NW_015150498.1:1750065-1750631 GCF_000732505.1 Cyprinodon variegatus | reverse complement strand
GACCGGAGGAAAAAAAACATGAATCGATTCGCTTGCGGACGTACCGATGCATCGGATCGTCGGCTGTTGGATTGATGCATCGATACAAAACGATTATTATTTACACCCCTAGCTACAGCTCACCCTGTGGTTTGTCATTAAGTGTGACTTCACAGCTCACAATGTATTTTCTCACACTGTGCGATCTATCCTTTTTCAAAGTCTACGTCTAAAAACCAGGTCGGACTCAGCTCCGTGGTGAGTTGGCTCTACTCGGACTCTTCTATCCGGAAACCAAACAAGTAGAAGAGGAAAAAGACGGAAGTTTTGATGCCTACTGTTAAATATAAAGCTCACTAGAGTGAAACTTGCTGCCTTGGCAATTTGTGCAATTTTGTGCTGAAAGCCCTAAAAAGAAAAGGCGACGATGCATTTGGACAAAGACATGGCTGAGCAAACATGGCTACTACAGTCTGTCAATTTTACAGAAAGAACTCCATTTCACTCTTTGCACCCCCACCATGCTTCTGTGTTTTTATCTGAAAGGAAGAAGAAGAAGATCTTTGTTTGCCCACTGAGGGATTTTC
>NW_015150498.1:1745998-1747724 GCF_000732505.1 Cyprinodon variegatus | reverse complement strand
GAAGAGTTTAAAAAAGTTTGATTTCTGGATTATAAATTCTTTAACACTGAAGATTATTTCAGTAATCGATTAATAAAGATTAATTGTTCCAGCCATATAGATAAAATAATAACATCAATGTATGTATCTGACAGACACCTGAATCCTCTCTGTGCACAGTCAGGTTTTCCTGACCAGAGGAAAGTACAACGCTGCCGGTTTCACAGAAAACCTCCTTTATTTCTCTCTTCCAGGCCTGCTGACATTTGTGGACGGTGGAGGAGGCGGCACCCATGAGGGCCTGTTTGAGACCAACCAGCTGACGAGGAGAGAGAGCAGCCATGGAGCTGTTCACAGAGCGCAGGCAGCTTCTGCCAAAGCCAGGGCTCTGGCCTTGTGAAGCGGACCACTCGGCCCCCCGGTACCAGGGTCATCCTCTCTATCCTCCTCCTCTCACTCCGACCTCCTGGATATGTTTTTATTGCTCCTTCGTTTCGTTGCGTCCTGCTTCTGTAAACGATACGGGGTTAAAAACATTCCACTTTCTACTCTGATTCATTTGAACTCCTGTGACTGTAACCTGTAACTCTCTCTGGAATATTCACTCCGGTAATATATGCTAACACCGCCACCGACTCAGGAACAGCAGAGCCGAACCCAGACTGCTGGGCTCGCTGTCAAGTGCCAAATATGATCCAGGGTTTGATTTAAACAACAAACTCTGGAAGCAGCAGTATATGTGGGCATTTTTCATGCAGTCCTGACAGCAGGCAGGTTCTCACTGGGCTTTATTTACCAGCTTTATGATTGACTTTCCTCACTTTATGATAAGAATTAGATTCAGCTCGAGTTTTTACAAAAGAAAAAGATGTCTGAACCATTAATTAAGGTTCATATTATGATCAAGTAACAATTTCCTCATCCAAAGTTCAAAACAAAACACAATTAAATCATCTTTAAAGTTGAAATGTAATAATAAAGCAGGATATAAGCTGCTGTTCTCACATTGTCTTAATCTCTTACATCCTCTAAACAGTCCCCTCACATCCTGCCATTTGGGTCTCATTAAAGGAAAATGTGAGAACGCACAAAATGAAAACAATAGAATAATTACTATCAGCTACTTTAATTGTTTTAGAGGGTTAAACTGAGGTTAAATTATTTTGCCAAACAAATATTTCACTTATTGTTAGAACAACTGTAGCAAACCCTCATTCTACTGGAGTTTACATAATCACCAGAGGTGGTCTGACTTTAAGACATTTTCTCACACATGCAGACCAGTGTTTTAGTTTTCTCTATCTGAGGCCTCGTCCAAACTGAGACCAAATTGTAAGATGTACCTTTAAGGACCTTTGGAATGAACAATAGTTTTTGAAATTGGGTCACAATAAAAAAAAAGAAACATTTACAAATCAGGGGAAAAAAATTAACAACAAATAGCTAATAGAGGCTAATGCTACGTTCACACCGGACGCAGCAGGCGCGGCAGAAGCAGCGAGTTTGCATGCAAAGTCAATGGCTGTTTCTCACTATGCGTTCTTGAGCGTTCTCGTGTGCTTGTGTACTCATCATCAGCCTCAGCCCGGGTACCGTTCCAATTCTCGAGAACGCACCAAATTCCCCGGACGTTGTTCTCGCCCCGCCCTCTTTATCCAGCATGCATCAGAGCAGACTTGTGCGTTTCTTAGACTGACCGTTTCCCCAGAATGCCCCGCGGCCGCAGCTTGATTCCAGACAGAGCTCA
>NW_015150498.1:1742736-1744769 GCF_000732505.1 Cyprinodon variegatus | reverse complement strand
TGCGATTTTGCTGCTCCTGCTGCGTCCGGTGTGAACGTGGCATTAGGATGTTCCTTATTTGATCTCAAGGCATGGGTGCTGAATGTGATCATAAACCAGCTAACGCATGCACGTATCGGCAGATATAAGAAAAGAAAAAAAAAAAATCAGCCAAAAAAATTTGCAGGCTGATGGATTAGTTTATGTTTATTTATAAGTACTTATTATATAATCCACCAAGACTAAAACAACCAGTCCTGGAGAACGATGCTGCCACCAGATTTAGAGTGCTATGTATTTTTGTGATGTGTCAGGGCTTTTTTTTTTTATTTTGGATTAATAATTCAAGTTTGATCAGATCAAAGCAAGGTGTCAGAGATTTCAGAGATTGAATTTATATAAATTCACCATGAAATACCAAATCCTAAAAACCAATCTGTTAATTATTTAGAGTTATGCATCCTGGTTTTTATTACTATTTTATTTACTCACATTCCAGCAAATTGGTTTCTGGAAAATCATTTTGCAGGGATTTATCATGATTTTGTTTCTAAACATTATAAAACTTCAGTGTGAAGACTTCAGAGATCTGTTGTTGGCATAGATGACTGGTCTGCATGTGAACCAAAGTCAGACCATTTCTATCACAGTTTAACTTCACTGGGAAACAAGTATATTGGTCGAGTTCACATCAAAAGTCATGTAACCAATTAAATCTGTAAGGTGAGATTTAATTCAGTAACATTTCAATTCCAACTTATTTTAACACATTTAGATTAAGATTCTGTTTAACTCCAGTTTAAGTCAAATTTAAACCCAACAAGTGAAAACATTCAGTTTATCATTGAATGTTTGGTGGTATCTTAAATTTTGCAACTCTAATAATAATTCTAGCATAGCTGAACAAACTAATTTCTTATAACTTTAAATATGAGAACCAAGACAGTCAGTCAGAATTCAGTCAAAAGGTTAGATGTGTTATAAATACTCATGCAACCAGTTTTATTCAAAACACACAAGCACATAAATTACTTTCCACACGCATTTGGAACATTTTATGTGTGCAGATCCCATGAGACCACCAGTATGTCACCAGCATGAGTCCATGCGCCTCTTTTGCTCCTGTAGATTATCTCCTACTCGCCTGTTAATCTATTTCTTTGGGCTCATGTCAACTGTTATCACTTTGAGGATGAAACCAACCTGAGAAAGTAAACTTCCTGTGATTGGCTACTTTTCAGGGAATCCCGCCTCTTGAGTTTGTTCTGTTTTATTCCTGGTCTTGGTTAGGAACGTTAGCAAAGCATCTTCCCGCTAACAGCGTTTCTCCTCAAGAGTTAAATTCTGACTTCGTATCCAGCAGTCATTTCCATCATCAACTGAAAATTTTTGTAACACAAACATAAAAGAAAACATAAAAAGAAAAATGCTCAACAGCAGCTGCAAACAGATAATAAATGTAAATGTCTGTGTTAAAATATAAATGGCCGTCAATCAAGCTGTACTTTGTCAATATAAACAGTGAAGCTATTGTTATCTTAACTCGTACAAAGTTCCAAATGTAACATTAATCCTATTAAAGCCTATTGCTGCTGCTGTAAGAACTAGTGTTGCATCGATGCCATTTTTTGGCCCCGATACCGATACCTGACTTGGCCGATACCGATACCATCTGTTTGAAATTGATGTGTGTGTGTATATATGAAGAATTGTATATATGTTAAATAATTGCCATCATATCTTTGTCAAACTGCTGCCTACCTTTGTGAGGCAGGAAAAGGACTAATACAAAGTAAGTCCAGTAGAACTTTTTATTGCCTACCTGGAATGGGTGATAATGGTTGAAGAAACTTTTGGCTCTCAAAATGGTATCCGTGCCCTATATGTTGGTACTTGCCAATACAGATACCCCCATTTTAGTGCTGGATCGGGCCCCACTAGTAAGAACACATTTGTGACTGTTTTTAACTGTTATTTAATGATGACTTCACTTTTATTTGTTTTAACTCTTTAAGAGAACAGCGAATAGCCTGAAGATGCTTTGCTAACCTTTC
>NW_015150498.1:1738198-1741445 GCF_000732505.1 Cyprinodon variegatus | reverse complement strand
GTGTAGCAGTTCTCGCCGTAAAGCAAGACCGACTCTCGCGAGACTTCTGGGCCGCTTCTTGCGGGCCGAGAATTTTATGCACCATTATATTTGCAAAGAAACATCCTAGTTCAAAATTGCGTAGGGGACCCACCAGGTGTCAGCGACGGGGCCCTTAAGAAGTCGGGGGCCCCTAAGCAGCTGCAGTCTCTGCTTACCGATAGTTACGCCATTGGTTGGATTCCCTAAAAAGTAGCCAATCACAGGCAGTTTACTTTCTCAGGCTGGGTCAACCCTCTGAATGACAGAAGTTGACATGAGCGCACAGAAACAGATCCACAGGCGAGAAGGAGAGAATCTGGAGGCGCATAAAAAGCACCAGAGCTGAGAGCACATGCTGGTGACGTATGAATCTGCACCTACAAAATGTTCAAAATGCTCATGGATATTAGTAACTGTGTTTTTTTAATAAAATAGTACTCTGACTATTTAATACATATCTGCACTTTTGGGAGATTTCTGACTTCTTATAGGAAAGTAATGTAAATAATGTGCAGCTGTTAATTACAGGAAGACCAATCTGAAGCCCAGTGTGAACTCAAATCAACACTTTGATAATCCACTCACCATACTGAGTTTTCTGCCTTCCCTTTAAAAAGAAAAAAAGCCAATTTCTCCAGATGCCTGACCTTCTCTGTGCTCTGAGCAGAACACCAGTTTAGGTTCGATTTTCTTATCACTCAGTGCCATTTCAGCCCAGTCTGATCCCAGATCAGCAGGAACATCCTCCTCAGTGCCAAGTGAATTTGGGAGAGCGGAGGACGAGCTTGGCTCTTTGACAGTGGAAGCTGCCACATTGTGCAGCCTTTCAGTAATGAGTGCAATTTCTGTGTTGGAGGTGCAATTTGATAATAGCGTGCAATTTCTGTCTGAGAGCGCGTTTCCCCTCCCACCAGCCTTTCAGTTGGGAGGATGATGAGCTGACGGTTCCAGCTGTAAGAGAGGGAAAGGTTCATGTGTTGAAGCAGAGGCTGTAAGTCAGACGATTTATCCTCTTGAAGGCTTCAGGCCACAAATCTAGGTGTGTTTTCACATCAAACTGTATTTGTTAAAGTGAGTCTTCTCAACACGAGCGCATGTTTCTGCAAAATGTACAAAGTCTTTCGCCTTGATGTCAACAATAATCTCACCAGAAGAAACTGTGATTTTAAATGAAGTGTCTCAGCTTTTTCAGTCCTAAAACGGATCTAACCTGCATTTTCTTTCTACTCAGTTTTATATCCCTGTTGTTGTTGTTTTTTAAAGCCTTATCAATGTTGGAAAGTTTAATATTTCTGCACTTGTTGTTCCCATTAAGCATAAAAAAAAGAAAACCCTCACTTTAAGAACTCAAGGCTTGAAGAAACGGCCAAACGAACACGTTTCACTCATGCACCGTGCCTGTCCGTGTAATGAGACCACTGTCTAGATGTGCCATATCTGTGTTGTCATGGGTTATCGGAGGGGGTTGGGCGGCTAATTGGGAAATGGATTTTGTGTTCTATTATGTGAATATGTCAGAAAACGATTCATTTAGTATGTGGAGTTTTGGAGCATGCGTTTCTCTCTCTGCAAACCAATTTGACCAAAGAGGAGAGAAAAAAAAAAAGATGGAGACTTGTCCCACCTTTTAATTGGCTCTGGGATTTTAACTGAAATGTCAGCGCACCTTATTATGCCTTCAGGTGGTTTTAGCAAAAGAATGATTTATTGGGTTTTCCTGGTGTCTAATGTCTGTGGATTATTTTGTCCTATAAATAACTAAATGATCCCTCATCCTTTTTCTTTTTCTTAGGGAATAATGAGGATCATGAATCCCTTTAAAAAAAAAACACATCCAAACCTCAGCATAGAGTTGCTGCGAGATGATAAAACAAATGACTGTCACTCAGCTTCTGTAATGTTACTGTGATAACTGTTTGCTACTGTTAAAGACGGATCGGTTGTTTCAATTTGATGGAAAGGTCAGTTTGAGTCCTTGTCTCCTGTGAGGTTGCTTGTTTTCTTCTGACATGGATGATTAAAACAGAAAGGTTGGAAAGCTCACACCTGTTGTCCTCAATTTCATGTTGGTTTACTTCTCAGGAAGACTTCGCACAACTGACTTTAGCGCACATTACACTGAAATCCTCCAGAGGAAACTCGAACAAGAAGAAAAAAAATAAACCTGATGTATTAATGGTTGGATCTTGAGGTTTTTTCCTCTTTAAGTTAGAATTCATACTAGAATTCAGCAATCCTTATCAAACCTAACCTTAAAATTCCAAAATGGCTGCTGCATGCACAATGCCATGAACAAGTGTTTCAGAAGAACCATTTTAACCACCAATCCTGCACCAGTGGATTAGTATTAAAACTCAAGCTTATCAGATGATTATCTGAGCTTAGCTTTGTGTGAAATATTATCCACATACATCCAGGCCAGATTCCTGCCGTCACTCCGGAGGGCTGGAATTATCGCCAGGTCAGATTTAAAGATCTATTCAGTCAAGCAGCTGTTTATATTTAAATAGTGTTGAGTATTTATTCTAGCTTCTCCTAAATGTGGTCAGATGGGTTTCTACTTCAGAGAACCATTAAAACAGGAGTAACCAATTAAAAATCAACAGGGTCCTATAAAAAAAAATCATCAACCAGTAAAGGTCTGGAGATATTTTTAAGTTACTTTAAACAGATTTTAACACTTAAATATGAGTTGTTGTTTTTTTTTTTTTTGCATCAAGTTATATATTGAATTTTTAAATAAAAAGATATTAAAAAAAGTAGAAAATATTTCCTATTTAAAATATATGTCAACAATGGGTGGTGAGGTTGCTTGAGGACCCAGATGCGGAGACAAGTGAAGCAGGGATGTGTTCTGAGAGGTTTAATTGCAGACCAAATAGCAGCAGTGGCAGAAATCCAGAAATCCAACTTAAAATATAAAACAAACCAAAATCATGGAGACAACAGGGGGAAAAACGAGTCTGAGGAGCCGGAGAGAGACGAGCAGAGTAGACTATACAGCAACAAGAAGGAACTAGCACTGAGTGACTGCAGAGGTGGGGTATTTAAGGAGAACCAAACAAAAGGATGGACTAACGAGCTGAATGGGGAGCAGGTGTGGGTGGAACTGGCAAGAGGGAATCCAAGGGGAAAAGAAAACAATCACAAGGGGGCAACAGAGAGTAACTAAAGAATGCTTGAAGATCATGGAAAATAAAAACAAAACAACTGATAACAGAAAACT
>NW_015150498.1:1730054-1733092 GCF_000732505.1 Cyprinodon variegatus | reverse complement strand
AAACAAGAAAAGAAAGAGAAGAAAAAAAAGAAAAGATGAAAGAAAGAGAAAGAAATTTGAACTTATTTTTAAATTAGTTTTTGCAGTGTCCCAGAAGGGCTCTAATTCCCCTCCAGGAATATCCTTCAAACTTTCTAACTGCATGAAGCTGCGAGCGTCATCAGTCACCATGTCAAAGATCTGCTCAGGGTGATGTTTATGGAGGGAATTATGTTCCATTATTGTTCAAGCATAAAAACACATTTTGTAAAAGGAAATTTGAAATATATAGTGCAATCCAGACACAAAAATTCGAAAAACTTCTTAATCAAAAACGGGTTTTGGGAATAACTTTGCTTTTTTTCTCAAATACAATTTTTTCAAAAAAAATTTTTTTAAATAAAATTTCTGTTTTTCAGATTGAATTTCACAAAATGCATTATTTTTAAATAGTGTTTTATAAATCAGTTTCTCCTCACCTCTTTCTTCTGACTGAGGAGCAAAGGTGAAGTTCTGGTAGCAACTTCGTATTTTGTGTTTGTAAAAAGTGATGTTGTGTTTGAAGTGAAGAGAATGCAATCAGAACTTATTTATTGTAATCATTTTTATTTCATCAGAAAACAGACTAGAAAAAAATAAGTAGATGCTGATATTTTAGTACTTAAGCAGCCAATAACCGATACTGATATTTTTTTCCTAAAACCCACTTAAAGACACAATGTAGTTTCCTCCCTCCTGTCGCGTGCGTTCATTACAAAAAGCAGTTTGGTTAAAAGACTGATTACTCCGCCGGCGGATATTTTTGCCCGATATTTCCTTGCATCGTGAACAGCGATACTTACGGTATTTAATAAAAAATTTTAATCTATAAATATGTAAAATACTTTTCTAAGTTAAATTTGAAAAAAAAAAAAGTGTATGAAAAATGGAAAATAGTTATTCTCAAAATGTTTTTTGATTAAAAAGATTTTTTTAAAGTTTCCTTTCTGGATTGTTCTTTTGTAATTTTCAATAAACAAAACGTGTTCTTTCCAACAATAATGGAACAAAAATCATCTTAGATTTCCTGGTTTAGTTTTCATTCACAAACAGGGTTATGCATAGAGGCACATCCAATTCTATCTCAGTCTAATCTGATCAGAACTTTCTGTGTTTGTCACATGATGCTGGCATCCTGCAAACTGGACGGATTTCTTCTAGCATCTCCCGTCCGTCCGTCCATCCATCCATCCATCCATCCATCCATCCATCCATCCATCCATCCATCCATCCATCCATCCATCCATCCATCCATCCATCCNCTAAAATGTTAGGTTAGAGAAAAGCAGGACTTTGTTCCAGCATGCTAAAGTAAATGTGCGTTTAAAGTCACTGTTGCTTTGTTAATAATCTCACAGGTTTTACTGCTAACAGGCTCTCCCTCACACACACCAACATGTTGGGTCAGCCTGTGCAGCACCAATGAAACCAAACCCTTTACTGTATTTACAGCTGGATGAATAGACTCTGCATAGAGCTCTCTTTAACTGATGTTTGACATTTTAGCCAAGCTTGAACAAGAGAAACGACACAAAGCAAGTTCAGCGAGTGCCTCAACAACAACCTTCCTCTATCAGGCTGTGAATATGCTGCATACTGACTCTTTTATTAACACTTCATTAAGTGCCACTGCTTTTATTGTTAAAGAAAAACAGCATTTATGTCTTTTAGAGCTTAGTAAAGGGAATGAAAAGAAAGAAAGTGTTGGAGGTGAACAGCAGCGAATAACCTGCCTGTCACTTTGGTACAAATACAGCAACAATCGACCCACCAGCTCCACTTCCTGCGAGCTTTTCTTCTGGATGGGATTCAGATGCAATCCACAGACACAGAGGATATGCACTGAAACGTTAGGGTCCCACTTAATCCATCTGTTGTGGTTTAAGACGGTAAAAGACGAAACTAACAGGGGCTAACGTAACCAAATGCACATCTGGTCTGCTCTGGATGTAACAAAGAAATTCACTATTATTATTCTTTCCCCGCTGCTAAGTTTTATTAATGTTGCATTTCAGTTTCTTTTGTTAAAGTTAAAGTTTTAAGTGTGATGACTGATGTGCACCGTTTAGAAACGTGTGTGTTGGGTATTCTGTGCTGCAAAAACCATCTAGAAATAGGTACAAAATTTATTAAAATAAATGTATTTACCCTTAACTTTAGTAGGTAAATAAGAAGATTTGCCAATGAAATGAGCATTTCAACTCTTAAAATTAGATAATTAGATAATATTCACTTGAAATAAGACAAAGAAATTGTTTTTTTCTTATTTTAAATGTAAATTGTCTTGTTCCATTGGCAAGATGTCTCACTTATCTCCTCAATTCAAGAAAAATTCACTTAATTTAAGCTATTTTTTGCAGTGTGTGCTGCCTAAAATGCACATAGAGGTTGGTTTCATCTGCACAGGCTGTTGCTCAGTCATTCTGATGCATTATGAATCTGCTGCAGTGTTTGGATATATAAAAAAAATGATTTTAAAAGTCCCAGTACATGAATTCTGACCAATTCAGGCTTATTTTCAGAGTTTTATTCTCCATCAGAGCAATCAGCGCTTAGCTAATGATAGGTTTAATAATTGAACCTTCTTTCAAGAGCAGAATTTCTTTGGTTCTTTCATGTCTAGGCAGCACATGTGCATTGAATGCAGGCGCTGAATAAGTCGAATATTTAGCTAAGAAACCTGAAAATATCAGGTAATTTAATAAGTTTAATGTGATACGAAGCTGTATATAAATAAATGTGAAGGTTTTTAGAAAGAAAAAAATGGCCTCGGCTTGTAGACGATGCTTTGTGGAGCAGCCTTCACCAGAGCCACTGCTGCCGTGTTTAGGCTTTGAATCTATCAGCTCTATGAAACTGGAGACTTTGGTCAATTCTGTGTAAAAAAATAAAAATAATTAAATAAGTAAGTAAAAGTTTTTTAAATTAAGTGTATTTGCCCTTGATTTGAGTAGGTAAATGAGATAATTTGCCAATGGAAAGAGTATTTTTATGCTTAAAATAAGATAATCAGATAATAT
>NW_015150498.1:1725093-1728019 GCF_000732505.1 Cyprinodon variegatus | reverse complement strand
CCAGGATCAGAAAATGTACAGAAAAGCATGAAACCGAAGCGGCTCCTGAGCAGCTTGTATTGTTACCGGGCAGATGCGTGCGAGGCCGCTCGCCTTGGAGACGAGGAACTGAAACATCAGAACAATGAAAGGTAAACACCCTCGCAGGCGTCTGCACACACGCAGACATATGGAGGGATTCTGAACTCTGATCACACTTCTCGGCAGGTCTAACGATTATTTGTAGAGCTCTGCTGGTAGAAACCCACCTTCTCTCCCACCTCCCGCCGCCGCATCCTTCCCTCCCCCAGCCGCCATCACTAAAATAGCTTTAAGGTGTGTTTAGGTTGGACTTTAACCCCACCGCCTGTTCGTCGCCTTGGCAACCGTCCAGAGTTCCCTTAATTTGTATTATCTCAATTCCAAGTGCTGCAAGCAGTTTTGCCTGTTTGCCCCTAATCATAGAGCCTGTTGCCATGGAAAAAGTGTTTAAATATGCTCTACAGATCATCTTTACCTTACACATCACAAGTGGCAGATGTGCGAGCGTGTCCTATGTGTATTTTTGTTCCATCGATAAAAGTGAATTTCATCCTCCGTTAACTTCACGGTTCATATCTCACTTATTTTCCTTTTTCATTTCCCAAACATATGAGTTCTTGTTCCCGCCTCATCTTTTATTCTGTCCCAGCGAATCCTTTAGGAATCTTCCCTATTTTATGCATTCCTTAAAGAGAGAAGGCTTTGTCTCTTTATCTTATCAGTGGGGCTCGGTGGCTCCCAAAAGCTTTGGTCATGTTTAGAGAGGAAGTGCACACCGCATACTGATAAGAGAGGCCTATGGCGCAGCAGGGATGCACGCTGCAAACGCCACAAAGAAATACAATCTGGGTGAATGAAGAGGGGGATGGAAAAAAAATAGAGAAAAGAAACAGAAAACATACACACCCCATGTGAAGAGTTTGTCTGCTTTTAATTGCTCTGGGTTCTCGGCGCTCGCAACGGCACATTTGGGAGTTTATGTGTGTGTGTGTGTGTGTGTGTGTTAGGTTGAAAAACATGCATGCATGAGCAGCGTTGGGGGAGGTATATAATAGGTGTATTCATCTGTTAAATAAAATTTTCAGCAGCTCTTACTTTCTGCACTCAGATCTGCATGATAAAGATGGGAGGATAAACACAAGAAGGTTGTATATATATATATATAAAATGACAAATCTATGGTGCAGATGGTACCAGAGGCCTGATGTCTGCATGGTATAAGACAGCCCCTACCCCCACGCCATCCTGAACGGACACACAAATCAATTTGGCTGGTTCTAAAAATCACACTGAGGAAATAACCTTAAAGGAATAGTACACCCAAAACATGATTAGCCTTCATTTTCTACTCACCCCCATGCTGAACAACACTCTGGAGTACTTTTNTCCATCCATCCATCCATCCATCCATCCATCCATCCATCCATCCATCCATCCATCCATCCATCCATCCATCCATCCATCCATCCATCTTCTCCGACTTAATCCCTCAGGGTCGCGGTGGGGCTGATGTCTATCAGCAGCAGTTTTTTTTAAAAGCATTTTTAGAGTTTTTTAAAACCCCTAAAGACAGGAAAGTTCATGTTTTGAACTGAATTACCTTTTTTTAAAATAATGAATGCAGACCTCGTGTTTTTCCTTATTTTACTCAGCCATTCAGGCTGATTCAGCTGAACAGACCTATTTTAATTCCTAAAATGTATTGAAAAATAAAGCTTTTAATCATAGAGGACCTAGACGTTTTGGTTAGTCAGGGGTTTCCTTCTTGATTCAAAAACCAAAGTGGACCAAGTAAAATGTCTGCTTTAAACAGGTGTGATTAAACCGGCATAGTCACGTTATTTGACCATTTTTAAACTATTCACCAGTTGCCTCCTGTGTTTGCATACATGGTTTTGTCACTGCATCCTGCTGGCAACGTTTTTGTTATTTTTGTGTTGCCTTTGCTCATTTTGTTATTAAACGATCAGGAGTCGTGATGATCGTGGTGTGCAAATCGCTCAGGGCGCAAAGAAGGATTCTTCTTTTTCTTCTTCCTCTCAGATGTAGACAAAGCAGTGTGGCAGGCATGCAATGAGCGAAATGGAGTTATTTCTGTCAAATCGACAGACCTTAGTAGCCACGTTTGTTCAGCAATGTCTTTTTTTTCCAACTATGTCTTCGCCTTTTCTTTTCAGGGCTTTCAGCAGACAATTGCACAAATTGCCAAGGCAGAGCAGTCGGAGCTGAGTCCGACGTGGTTTTTAGTCGTACAGCGTGAGCAGGTAGATCGCATGAGAGCGTCGGGCCGAACATAAATCGTGAGCTGCACACAGATTGTGCATAAAACGAAATTTGTTCAGTTTAGCTCTTAACACGTTTCCATTTGTGCAGCAGTGATAAAATGTAAACATGGTGATCAAATGTTAACATAAGACGATTTACAGTTTTTCCAACATTCAGCATTATTTATTTCCATTTTATTAAACATCCAGCTGTCTATCGGCAGTGGGGAAGAAGATGTTTTGGAATCTGCTGAACCTGCATCAGATGCTTTAAAGCCTCTTTCTGCAGAACCTTTTAATTTGCTTTATTTAACATCTGGATAAACTTATTTTAAAACATTTTAATGTTCAAATCCCCTTCTGCAACAACTGTGGCCATCATTAAATCTGTTTCGCCTACAACTGTGAATATGTCACAAAATGAGACGTCAGGAGCAGGGGCGGATTTAGGAAATTTAGGGGCAAATTGGGGGCCCTCTGAATTGACCCATTATAGAGATACAGAGATGTTAATAGAATAGACATCCATTATCTGTTCTAGGTTGTGTCCCTCTCTTCTTGTCCCTTTTCTTCTTGTTTTCCTCTCTATGTTTTGTACTCAGCTGACTTTTCATGCTGTCTCTAAAGGAATGAAAGATTTT
>NW_015150498.1:1719150-1721475 GCF_000732505.1 Cyprinodon variegatus | reverse complement strand
AGTAGAAAATGAAGGCTAATCATGTTTTGGGTGTACTATTCCTTTTATGGCTTCTCCCAAACCTTTTTTTTTTTTTTAAAGACGGCTGTTTTTATAAAGGTTCTTTTTGTTTTTGTCAAAAATTAGTGTTCAACAGAAATAAAAGAAATCATAAAGCCTAGGCAACCCCCCACTACCAACATCACTGCTACCTTTACCCTACAATAGGATAAAATGGAACCAGAGATTGAATGAATTAACATTAACTATGACAGGGGAATCAACCACAGCCTGATCCATATAATCATTCTCTTCCCTACATGATGAAGTCCAGACATTATTACAGTCCTCCCTAGGGCTAGTCATCACGGCACATCTTGATTTTAAGACCAGCACACATTAATTTTATGGTTATATTCTTAAATTTAACATTCCACTGCCCTCTCCCTGCAGAGCCTTCAGGCATTACTAAAAAAGGGGAGTAGAGCAGAGGCAAATTGTAGAGGAGTGAGAGGGGATGGAGCGGCATGCAGAGCATAGAGACACCAGAGGATAGCGTCAGAGTTGGAAGGGCAGGGGTCGGGTTACTGATGATTGATTTTTTTTCCTGTCAGGAAAGAAAAAGAAATTTTGAAACTTAATACTTTTTTTTTAGATCAATCTGCACACTGGAAAAACGATCTAGAAATAAGTAAAAATTTCCTAAATTAGGTGTATTTACCCTTAATTTGAGAAGGTAAATTAGATAGTTTTCCAATGGAATGAGTATTTTTATTCTTAAAATAATATAATTAGATAATATGCACTTGAAATAAGACAATGCAATTGTGTTTTCTTATTTTACACTGCAAAAACGATATAAAATAAGTCAGAATTTCTTAAATTAAGTGTATTCACCCTTAATTTGAGCAGGTAAATGAGATAGTTTTCCAATGGAATTAGTATTTTTACTCTTAAAATAAGATAATTGGATAATATGCGCTTGAAATAAGACAATGCAATTGTGTTTTCTTATTTTAAGTGTAAATTGTCTTGTTCCATTGGCAAAACATCTCTTTTAGCTCTTAAATTCAAGAACAAATGCACTTATTTTAAGAAAAAAATGACTAAATCTAGATTTAGATTTTTTGCAGTGCAGATCAGAGATGATTCCAGCAGCTTACTTGTAATTAATGACCATTTTATGGATATTCTTCAATCCTGGAAGAAGTGCATTTTTGATGGGGATTGATAGAAATACAACAACCAGAAGAAAGTTGGATTGAAATAAAAGTCGAATACTGTGGAGGTTTTGGATTTATTACACTTTTGGATTTCAGTTTCTCCACTGGAGAAATGAGCCCCCAAATAATCCGTTGTCAACCACTGAGGTCCACCTGGTTTCTACGCAGTCTGCCCAAAGTTTCTGGCAATTCTGGCTTAAGGAAGCACCTCTCAATTATTTTAATGGTCATTTTGTCTACAAAAATAAGTTTTGTAAATTAGAAAAAATTGAAAAAATAGCAAATAAAATCATTTAGATAATTTGCAGACAGCAAAACGTAGAAAATATGCATAAATCTAGATGTTAGTCAGGTGCTCTCATCTGCCCATCTCTGGTTGGTGTTGCCATCCCTATGTCTGCCCTCCTGGTGTCCCAGTGATCCTGGGATCCTTTGGATATCTGGGGCTCACGTCGCCTCTTTGTCTGTCCTGGGCCCTGTAGGGTTTAGTCTGAGGCCACCCACGCCTGCTGTTAAACATACTTTCCTTCTGAAAAAGCTTTGTAAATCCTTTTTACATTACGTAAAAATTCAAAAAATATCCACTGGACTTGGTTTTTGTATTTGTCCTCCTTGATGAGGCACTAGGCTTGTAGAGCAGATTTTTATTTATTTATTTTTAGCTGGACTGCAGCACAATATCCAATCATCAAAAATGCATCACTACATGATCTAACAGATGATTGGCTAAGAGTGGCGGCGTGTCAGAAAACCAAACAAGGATCAGATACTGATGCTAAGTATTAAAGTTAGCTTCCTGTCAAAACCAGGACGTCGTTTAACCCAGAATGGACAAAAGAGCGTGAATTTATGACCAAAGGTAGCGGAGATTCATTCCTTGGTTTCTGCCACTTTGTCGATGCGATGTGGGCGTAAACAGGCGAGGAAAAGCTGCAATTGAAAGGCATGCGAGTACGGATTGACATAAAAGTAATAAACGTGCAGCAGCGAACTCTTCAATGTTGGCTTTTACATTAAAGGAATAGTACACCCAAAACAGCCTTCATTTTCTACTCACCCCCATGCTGAACAACACTCTGGAGTACTTTTTTGATATCTCAAATGCATCTGGAGATCTGGGAGG
>NW_015150498.1:1717241-1718567 GCF_000732505.1 Cyprinodon variegatus | reverse complement strand
CCTCCCAGATCTCCAGATGCATTTGAGATATCAAAAAAGTACTCCAGAGTGTTGTTCAGCATGGGGGTGAGTAGAAAATGAAGGCTAATCATGTTTTGGGTGTACTATTCCTTTAAGTTTTTTATCGCCCCTGGATGCTAAAATAACTTCTGCAGCGCTGCATGGTGGACTATACTATAAAACATCACTAGTCCTACTAGTAGACTGTGACGTGAAAGTGGATTTCAGTGATTCGCCCGTAGCTAAAGGGACCATTAAGACAGGTCTGCTGCACACAGACACTTTAGATACGTTTCCAAAAGACTGAGGCTATTAAAAATAAAGCTATACTTTTAGAGCAGTTGAATGTGTTTTCTACAATCTCTTTTGTTGTTTAAATGTATTAAATAAATAGAAATGCTGGGAACCAATTCTTTTTTACATTTCTTTAATATTTTGTTCTATTTGGCTGCACAAGCATCCTCTTTAAACTACTAAGAATTGTACTATAAATGTGTGTACACCTTAGTAATTTATTGATATGCGGCACAATGTCCTCCTTTTTGGTGCTATAGAAATGGCCACCCTATGCGTGATTACAAACAGCAATTTAAATGTTGCTGTATCCAAGGCGCCTCCTTCCAGCAGCCTTGAATCTTTGTTTTTGAGTGTTCTTGCATTTTTGTCAGCAAACTAGCTAATTGGCACTGCCACTGAAAAAATCTACGATCAGTCATTTGGCAGTTCTGGTTAGAAATTATGAATAATGCAAAGGAACCGCAGCTAGTTTTTACAGATGGTACCTCATTCCACACCATATCTGACAGCTCTCTTGCTCCATCTTCCATTTTGAACTATTCTATTTTCTGTATTGTTGTTTCTTTTTTTATTATTTCAAACGAAATAAGTTTTATTCTCTCATGTTACTCATCCATGTCTCCTCACCTAATAAAGGGTACAATTCCTTCCTTAGATCAGACCATGAATAAAATATATCAGGATAATTTACTGACATGCTGGTGGAAGATTTATAGCATTTGTGTGTTCTTCTTAAATCTCGAAAGGAACAAAAATGAGACAGAAATCAGTCTAACATCTCTCTTCATGTGCAAGACACAGCTTTGATGCGTTTACTCTTTGCTGGAACTTGTTGCAAAGAACATACCTTGCAGTCATCATGATTCAAACGGCCAAACACAAAATTCATGCAAAACAGCAGACTCTAGAGACCCAGGAGACTGACGGGTGGGTCATTGATTTGCATCTAACTTGGAATGTGCATAGAAGCATGGACCTCCAGGTGGTTAAATATATCAGCGCTCCAAGTAAAGTTTTTTGTACTGAGAG
>NW_015150498.1:1713462-1715720 GCF_000732505.1 Cyprinodon variegatus | reverse complement strand
TTTACATGTTCTCCCAGTACATAGTGGCTTCTCTCCGGGTACTCCGGCTTCCTCCCACAGCCCAAAAACTTGACTGTTAGGCTAACATCTCTAAATTGCTCTTAGGTTTGAGTGTGTGGGCAGGGTTGTGTCCCTTGTCCCTTGACCTGTCCAGGGCGGACCTCTCCTCTCGCCGATAGACTGCCTGAGAAATGAACCGGCCCAGCGGCGACCCTGCTAGGATAAGCAAGAGAAGATTGATGGATGGATTAAAATTGATAATATTTTCTAGTGGTTAGAAAACCAAGGTCCACAGGGGTTTGAATGCCCCTATTTGCTGTTTAATTGAGTTAACAGTTGTTGATTGATAATCTAACCATTAATTACAATCCTTAAAGGCTGGTAGCCTTTAATCACAATTATGTAAAACATCTATTTATCGTTGATACATTTTGATTAGAAAAACAAGATATTATGATTTTTATAAATTCATAAATATTCATTATCAAACAAGAATAATTGTACGACGGGCCAATCATTAGTGAGGTTTTCACAGACTGCAGCTAAACCGAAAAAAAAAGTGGAATAGGGACATTTTCCGTTTCTAGACATGTCAATCCGCTACAAAAATATAATCATGTACCCATAAAAAAAAAGCAATACGATGCAAATTAAAGCCATGCTTTCATTTCTAATGTTCTTCTCCTTTTCCCAACTATTCAGCACCTGGTCTGTGTGATAAAATACAGACGCTTTGGTCAGACATGACTAGATGGAAGACCTGGAGAAATACTACATTTTTACCTTCCAGCATGCAGCTTCTACTCTATAGACCTTTTTTTTCCCTACATTTACATTCCTTGTGTGATCAACACAGTTTTTTATTTTATTTTAACAAACATTTGTGTGATGTTGTGTGTTTAATGACATTTTAAACGACTAAAAGTTCGATATTGTCAATAGTTCTGCCCACTTCTGTCTGAAGCCATGATGTGGGAGTGAAGATCAGGTTAGACAGTCTGCAGCCAGATGAAGAGATGGATCACAGGTGTGGGGGGGATAATTGCCAAATGAAGAAGGAGGGATGCCCGCAGTGCACACTCAAGGCAGGGAAAACCAGCCTGTAACATATTCAGTTATCTGTTAATAAATGATGCATGTGGCTGTGTTTCAATAGCTGAATTATCATTCCAGTCAGGTGCACAAAAACATATTTCACTAACAGCTTAACGGTCTCTGGCGGTTCTCCCTTTTTTTCCTTTGGTGAGGATTGTTTCTATTAGCGATGAGAAGTAAGTAGGTCGCACAGCTGCCTAATTATGCTTAATTTTAGATCTACAACTCCCAATTTAGTTGTTAATCAGGTTGGCACTACCTTTGTCACTTACTTTATCCCTGTGTGTTTTACTGTATATCCCACATCTACATCAAATGCTCCCTCCATCAGTTGCATCGTTTTGCTTTACATTTATTGTGTTTTTTTTTCTTTCCTGCAGCCTGCCTCTCATGTTTCCTGCTCTTCCCCCTCCTGTAGCAGTGAGTCTCAGGGTCAAAGCATGACAGAGTGTTGAGCTGCAGGACAACACAGAGCCTGCTAAATATAAAAAGGCTGCATACTCTACACGATAGAGTGTTTTCTCTGTACAATTTCTATCGATCCGCTTCATCATGTCTGTTTATTAACCCTGAATCAGAGGAAACTGATTAGCACTTTGACTCTGTGATGCTTTTGAGTACAACACTTGAGTGTGTCCCTCTGCAGAAGATGCTGGCCATGTGTTAAAGAAGACCTCTCCACCACTTGGAGTCTGTAGGACAAATTTAATTGGACATTTGATGTGATTAATTGGTTTCTTTATTTTGGCTCCATTTAAAAAAAAAAAAAAAAAAAAGCTCTAAATTTGTTTAATTCAGCCAATTATTGATCTCTGATGCATTCAGACTGAAAAGGATGAGGCCTTTTTAACTGCAGGCACCGTCCAGACTTTGCTTTGTTCTGTTCAGGGTCACAAAGGGGCTGGCGCCTCTGGCAGCTGTCATTGGGTGAGAAAATAATAAAAGACCTTCATTTTTAAGGGCTGGTTCAAAGTTTTTATAAACGTGTGCGTGTGTGTGTGTGTGTGGGGGGGTTATCTAGTCAGTTTTACGTGCAGCTTATAATACTTTCAGCAAGTCTCAACAGCTGAAAAAGACAATTTTAGAGTCAGTTTAAATGTGCAGTAGGAGATCTTTTCTGATGCATTTTTTCTCCCCAAGGTCGCTTAGCAAGAATATATATA
>NW_015150498.1:1707393-1711389 GCF_000732505.1 Cyprinodon variegatus | reverse complement strand
AGTAAAGAGGTCAAGTTGATACTTCAACTTTTACCAGAGTGTTTTTAAACTGCAGTATCTATACTTCTACTTAAAGGGGAGCGCCGTTTTTTTACATTGGCCCCTTGATTTTACATTATTACATCATGTTCTACTCACCCATGTGAGTTTTTTCTCATTTGGAGCTGTTCTGAAGATATTCAGGTTATATGTGGACTGTGTCATGATGGGTCTAATGTGTCTTGCTCACATGCAGAAGCACTCACAGTGATTTGAAAACAGTTTATTGGAAGAAACAGTTGTACAAAGACATAGAAAACTGTTTTCCAGCTTGGGGTGGTTCCAGCGATCTGGTGAACCAGAAGCGGAAGCTCTAGGAGGAGATCAGAGTGGTGAGTTCAAGGACTGTGGGAAAACCGGCCAATGTCTGGATGTAATGTTTGACTTGGACCCACTGTTGGGGTTTAGGGAGGTTCCGGAGTTTCTGTTTGGGGAGGCTTGCTCTGTAGAAGGTATTGTTCGTTGGAGGGCGGACAGGCAGACTATGGTAGTCCTGGGGAGCAGCAGAGCAGACTGTCACTATGTTCCTAAAGTGAACGGCGTTCAGATAAGGAGATCTGTCTCCTTTTCTCAGCGTCCAGCTTCCAAGACTAGAAGGACCTGGCTTATCCAGTCGATCCAAAGATATCCTGCCGGAGAATCAAAAGGACAAACTTGGTTAGCGCTTGAGAGCTCAGAAGGAACAAGAACTCAACGTATGACTCAGCAAAACTCTGAGGGGCTAGAGTACCCAATACTGGCAAACACTCTGGCGAGGAAGTGAAGACAGTCTGCTGCTTAAATACTCCACAGGAAGTGATGACCAAATAGGCTACAGGTGTGAGAGGCGAGAAGAACACGAAGCCCTCCAGACCAGCAGAGAACAATGGCACCATCTGGTGGATGCTTGGAGGAACTGCAAAAGAACAAAACAACCCCCACAAACTGGAACCCTAACAGACTGGAGTTGTGACAGGCAGCTCTACCCCTTTTATTCGTTGAGCTAGCTAATCTGAATCGCTCAATTCCATTTCAAGAGCGAGATCATCTGTGGTAGTAGCACTAGACATCCAGGCATGTGAGTAAAACTAGCAGCAGTTCAACGGACAGGATGAATGAACGGTAGCCGGCGCTCGCGGATGATGTCATACACACGCCGCTTTGTTTAAAAAAATATAAACATAAAAAATATAACCGTGGATGTCTGGAGAACAGTGATTCGCCTACATGTTCTGAATGCTGGCGTAAAGAATAAATGATGAACAGTTCAGTTTGTGCCTTCAACTCGTTGCCCATAGGAAGACGTTACTTGGATATAACCTAATCGAATATCTTCAGAACAAATGACAAAACTCATATTGGTGAGTAGAACATGATGTAATAACGTAAAATCCCAATAACCAATGTAAAAAAAAAAAAATGGCGTTCCCCTTTAAGTTCTGGATATATGTAACAGCAATAAAGATACATTTTGGAATATGTTGTCTGAGAACCTATAAATATTTGATTTTCTGTTAATAAATGCCGCCCATTCCTTCATTGGGTCCTTCTCACAAGGGCATGCAACGTTTATGTTTAACACCTGATGTTTCAAACAAACATGGTGAATTATTTTCTTTTTATCGTTTGCAAACAACTACGACACAACTCTCCTGATTCAATCAGGAAATAAACCAACGGGATTGGCTTTAACCCTTTAAAGCCCGATCCAAGAATAAAACAAAACAGAAAATTACTTTTTTTTTTTGGTTTGAAGTCCTTATTTGGCCTTTTAACAAAAATATGTAAAAAGAAAAAACAGAAATACATTTTTGATATTAATAATTTATTACTATGCGATAAGTCAAGATTATTTTTTGTGTAGTCTCCTACTGTCTGTTATCAGGTATATCTGATTGTGTACAATAGGATTTTGAGCAAAGTTTTTTACCATTAAATTATGCAAAAGGTGTCAGATGCAAAACATTTCAGAAACCGTATGTATCAAATACGATACATTTGGCATTATAGGGTTAAAGGAGGACGGATACAGCGGACAGTTTATTGTGGAGAACCTGCTCTAGACGACGTTAGTACTGAGGAGAATGTTACAATGGTAACAGAAACAGAGTTTGAAGAAACTCTTTTGTGAAACGGAAAAACTGATTTCCAATTTAAAAAACAGAGTTTTCAGTAAACCAGTTTTATGATGCAGACCTCAGCTGATCTGGATCTATAACACTAGCAGAATCCAAAACAAGGCTTTTCCTGCTGGGAATATAATAACTCTATCATTTATCATCATTAACAGACCTGCAAAAATTCTTATTTATAGTTTAAAGAACACAGAAAGTTCAGCTGTGTTTTTTGTTTGAAATGCTACTACGCTGACAAAGAGCAAACTGTAATTATTTGCTGGCAGCTGTAGTGCAGCTCCTGTTGCAAGGAGAGAAATGGACAGAGTTTGGTTTGAGTCAGAGAGCAGATAACCACAGGGACGGTGAGTGGGAAAGTGAGACAAATAGAGCGAGGGGAAATCTGGGAATATTCTAAATTCCATTTCAATCCGTAGCACTAAAAGGATATAGGACACAGACGGCAGAGGTCAAATCATTAAATACCACATTGTTGGGGAAGAAGAAGGAAAAATTGGATCATGTAAGACTGTAGAGACATGATACAGCTAATGCTTATGAGGGACGATGAAAAGGAGGTTCATGTTTGTAGGAAGGGTTGGAACTGATGTCCTCTCTGTCACTCACCCTCCTCCCTCTGACGCTGCAGGATGCAGGGCAGCTTCTGCTGACTCGTTATTTACTCTCCCCAGTAGCAGGAACCCCCCCACCCCACACACTGTAAGTGATGGCATCACTTACCCTGTGGGTCCAACATTCTCTGAGAGAGATCAAAGGGACGCCCTTGATGCAGATCGAGCAGTGCAGAAGCAGCAAAGGAGGAGGTGTCGCCTCCATGTGGTGGTTTTACAGCCACTGCAACATCAACAAAGCTGAGATCATCATGGTTTCATTTCTCAAATAACATGTTTCTGCAGATGTAAAATACACAGTTAAGTCTTTGGAAATGGTTTTTTAGCTGTATTAATTAAAAATTAAGCGTGAAAAAAAAAATCTTAGACTGAACAAGAACAAAAAAAGCCTTTTTGTGATCCGTCCCTGAAAGAACATCTCTGCATGGATAGCTATGAAAGGTTTCTGTGTCTTGGAGTCATATAGTAATGGCATGGCTCTTCAAAAAAAATCTTATTTGAGACTTAATTATTTAGTGAAAAAAAAAAATCTGTAGCGCTTTGACCCCACTTAGTGAAAAATCTTACAGATCGGGTATGAAAAGAGTCCTCCTCATAGTATCCTTGAATAGGTTAATTAAGATGAACTCATGGCTGGAACCTTGTCAACCAGAGCAAGGTCACAGCCTCAAACCACAGTTGTGATCTTTGCAACAAAATAAAAAGCATGCCTGTTGAATTGTCACTGAAGCATACTATTTTGTAGAAGGACAGGTGGAACTAATGGCATCAAAGCCCTGGTGTGTTTTTATGCTTTCATACCGATTCCATTACGCATGTGTACAGGGTTAAGGGTCACTTATAGAAGTGTAATCAGTCATCAGCATCTCATCTGAGTTCTGAAGCCACTTGTGGATCACAGTTTTGAATCGTTTTGCAAAGTCTCAGCTTTGAGATTTAGTTTCTATAAACCGTGTCCTCGATTCAAATGAATCCAAACAACAAAAAATCTCAGTTAGAGTTTAATGGGTTAATAAATCTAATTCTGTTAGGTTATGGTGATGGACAAACAGAGCAGATCGGAAAAGAAATGTCTACACAACTTTTTTTGTTTAATTCAGTTCAATTCAGTTTATTATTTTGCTCCAGTTCACAAATGTCATCTTAAAGGAATAGTACACCCAAAACATGATTAGCCGTCATTTTCTACTCACCCCCATGCTGAACAACACTCTGGAGTACTTTTTTGATAT
>NW_015150498.1:1705508-1706833 GCF_000732505.1 Cyprinodon variegatus | reverse complement strand
ATATCAAAAAAGTACTCCAGAGTGTTGTTCAGCATGGGGGTGAGTAGAAAATGACGGCTAATCATGTTTTGGGTGTACTATTCCTTTAAGTAATTTTACTGAGACATTGGTGAAAAGTTTTCTATTTAAAGAAAACCACCTGATTGCATTGAGTCATTGAAAATATGCAATCAGATTACTCCTCTTGTATGAGCATATGGTCACAAATAATTGCATGCATTGTGTTGTTGAGTCTACAGCAATCCCTCAAACTGTGTGCTGCCCCAACAGTGGAGAGGAAAAACTCCCGTTTAACTAGAAGAAACCTCCACTAGCACAACGCTCAGTTTCTACTGAGGCTGACTGGGGTTTCAAGGAGAGGGAAGCAGCTGGCATCTACTTCAAGGTTCGTGTCACACCTAAATAGGAATAGACCAGATGAAGGATGATGAAAAAAAGCCAAAAAGGACATAAACGTACAGGGTTAAATAAGAAGTGTTGCAGAATTAGATAACAGAGATAGGATAAAGCAAATTGATTAAAAGTGGTCCTCATGTCCTCCAGCAGCCTAAGCCTTTAGAAGCAACAGCATGGGATACATGTTCTATTAAAATAGAAAGAAGTTATCATTCTACAGTTGGTCATGACTTCAAGACAAACCCCAGTAATGTGTTGTAAATGTTGTGTCATAGACCAACATAAAGTAGCTTTTACCACTCATTGACATGAATAGTAAATGATACATGGCTGGCAAAGTGTTTCACAAATCATAGTCTTTGTATTTAGACAATGAAAGAGTAAAATATGTTTAGAGCCACTCTCTGCTCCAGTTCACCCACTCCTCTATCAGGGTATGTCTCTAACAGCTTTGTTAGATATTTGTAACTGTTCATTTTTAGTAGACTGTAAAAAGAACATCAGTATTCGTTTATATCTCATAGATTCTCAATAGCAACAAGGTCTGGACTTTGACTAGACCACTGATGTGTGCTGATCTAAAGCATTTGTCATGATCTGCCCTGATAGCTGACCTTAATTACTAATTTCACCTGTTGTTCCCACCCCACTCTCTAATCATCATTCATTTTATTCACCTGCTCCCTCTGCTATATATATAGTTCAGCCCAGCTATCCGGGCCAGATCATTGTATGACATTTGTCTGTTTTTTTCATTAGTTTTGAGTTTATTTCCAAGGTTCGTGTCCTAATTCTCTGTGGCCAGTGGGTTGAGATAGGGTGACCATATTTTCATTTGGGAAAACCAGGACACCTTGGAGCGGGATCTCTGTTCCCATGCATAGAGATGTCTGTGGCATGCACTCACTTAACATAGGCCTACGTAATCC
>NW_015150498.1:1701499-1704690 GCF_000732505.1 Cyprinodon variegatus | reverse complement strand
CAATAACTCTCAACGCCCAATAACAGATCAAACTCAGCCTCAGCAATGAATGAAATAATGTCTGTTCTGTAGGCTATTGGTAAAAATTAACAAATGAGCTAATTAACAGAAAAATACCTTGTGTAGCAAGAATAACTCAAAATGTACCAAAAACGAACAAACATATCAATAGACTATCTTTACTTTCGGTGTCCAGGTGGCTTTTCAGATTCCTTGCACCTCCATTGGACACCGAGAGATATGTGCCTGCTTTGCACACTGTGCACAAGTCCTCCCATTTGTCTCGACCTGCTCTGAAAGCGGGGAAACTCTTTTGTAAATCAACGGTAAACATACATTTGCGCCTTTGCATGTTGTTGGCGTACTGACAGCCACTCTATCTATATTCTGATCAAGAACAGGGCTGCCCGCACTGCCGCGGCTCAAGGATTACGTCACACGCAGCGTCATGCGCAGTGCCCTAGTGCCTGTAAATTTAATGGTCCGATGAAGGTAATTTAAAAAATCAGGACATTTCCTCACTTTCTAAAAAAAAAAAACGGGACGCCCAGGACAGGACGTGAAATACGGACATGTCCTGGGAAATACGGACGTTTGGTCACCCTAGTTGAGAGGTTTTTAGTGTTTGTCTTGTCTCCAGATCGTGTCCTGGCTCCTAGGTGGAGAACAGTTTAAAGTTCTGCAGTAATACCATGTCTTGTCTCTGTTCCTCAACCACTGAGCCTGCCTGTATACATCTGTGTTTCTGTCTGAACTTGTTGCTCGGCGCATGGAACTACCATCAGATGATCGTGGTCACCTACCTGTGTTTCTCCCTCCAGAGTGTCTGTGATTGGGCGGTTCCCCGCCCCCCTACTGCAGCCACTGTGGTCCACAGATCCACAATTCTGCATCTGTTTGTTTTAATAAACGTTTTGAACTTTCCCACTGCCTGCTTCACCTTGAATACTGGGTCTGTCTGTCTCGCATTCATGACTGCATTCCTCCGCAAAATACCAAGGATACTTCTTTAACATTTATTTTTGAAACACTGAGTGGGGGGTTGTGACATTTCTTTTTTTTACAATAATTGATTGATTGATTAAAGAAATATACTTGTTAAAGAAGTTAAAGAGAAGAAGAAGGTGCCAAAGGAAGAAAAGGTGCATGGGGGTTTATACAGTATATACACTGTGGCAACACACACATACATAGATTTTATATTATATAATTACTTCAAGACAGACATTTTTTTTGGTTCTTGGGCTGAAAGGTTTGGGAACTTGTTATCTAGAGGGGGAGGACCTTATTTCCATTTAATCCTAAATATTGTTCCAAGAGCTAATAAACCTAATTTACTGCTAAAACATTCCGCATTATTGATGTTAAAGTGCAAAAAAAAAAATAATGTTATTGTTTTGCTCATAAGGTTTTTTGATGTACTATATATTTTTGTCCTTTCTAATACATAGTTGAAAAATCTGACACATTATTGTACATGATTGCTTGCCTGTTTTTCTGTTTTTTTATGGACTGTACTGTTGTACTGTGTCATGTTGTCTTTAGGGCTAAAGATAGTTTTTAACAAACTTAGTAAGATCTATGCTATTTTTTGGCATCTCTACATCACAACACTTTGGTGATTGGGGTCTATTTTGAGAGAGCTGAACAAGGTCAGACACCTCTCCTGGCAAAAGAACACAAATTTCCAACATGTACAGTAGCTCTGAAACCTTTACAATCCAATGAATTATTCTTTACTTCAGTCCAGCAAACATTGCGTGGCCTTTTTTTTAATAAAGAAAAACATCACTTAGATTTTATGAATATCTACCACAAGAGATATGTCCTTTTCAAAGGACTAATCTTTTATTTTGAATGGAGGTTAGACAGGACCCAAATGCAGAGGCTGAAGCTGAGGTGGTTTAAAAAAAACAAGAATTCAGATTTAATTAAACAAAAAGGGTAAAAGAAACAAAAATCCAAAAACATAAATCTTTAAAAAAACAAGAAAACTGAAACCAGGAATAAGGGGGTAAAGAAACGATGACAAACCGGCAAAGAATGACTGAACAGGAGGAGAATATATGGCAGAGAGAAACAAAGACCAGGCTAATTAGCAGATTGGGAGCAGGTGTGAACAGAGGCAAGAAGAGAGTTAGGGGAAAAGGAGGCTGACACAAGAGGGCAAAAAAATAGAAATATTTAAGAACACAAATACAATTAAAAAAATAACTAGAACACAAAAATGGAAATAAGACCAATGAAAACTCAGAGATAAAACTTAAACAGAACCAAAACCATGGCAGTAATTAAAAAATGAGTGGGTTGCTTACATTTGTCAAAGATTTTGTAAAACACACAAACATTTAAGCCACTTTAAAAAAAAACACCAAAACAATATATTTATTCAATTTAGTTTGGAAATTTAACACAATTAGTCAATGGTAAAAAAAAATGCTTAAACCATCATCTGTTTTATATCTATTTTTAAAAACTTGAATATTTACTGTTTTTAACCAAAGTGATAAAGAGCAACTGTTTTTATTTTGAGAGCTGCAGGGTACAGCCCTCTGCTATAGACCCTAAATATATGGTCTCTATCATAGATCTAACATATTGGCTGGATCTGTAGCACCGCATCTGACCCTTTTCTGGACTTGTGCATCTGGTAGACGGTTTCCCATAATCCCCTGTGCTGTTTTTACCACTCATACTAAGTCCTTCCTCTTCTGTGCTGTGCAGTTCTCACTCTCTCACACCAAGAACCCAGGATGGTTTCAGCCGTGATCCTATAAGAGTTTGTGTGCAGCTGAGTAAAGAAATCCGTCTGCTTCAGCTTCCTGAATAAGAAGAGACTTTATTGGACCTTTTTGATATGGGGTAGAAAGTAAACAGAAAAAAAATCAAATTTTTTTAGAGTTTTTTTTAGAGGTGGTGTATGGTGGAGTGATTAGTGATGGCTTTTGAAAAACAAATTTTCTTTTCCTTCCATTTCACAATATTGTCCTACTTTACAGACAGTATATTCTCCTCTGTAGTGTAACACAAAAAATCTGAGAAATAATTCAGAAGGTGTGATTATACACTCACCGGCCACTTTATTAGGTACCCCATGCTAGTATAGGGTTGGACCCCCTTTTGTCTTCAGAACTGCCTCAATTCTTCATGGCATAAATTCAACAAGGTGCTGGAAGCATTCCTCAGGGAGT
>NW_015150498.1:1692899-1700221 GCF_000732505.1 Cyprinodon variegatus | reverse complement strand
ATTTGAGATAGCTCAGGATAACCTGAGCCACTCTATCAGCTTTATCAAAAAGGAAAGTTTTAGGCCTAGCCTTAAAAGTAGACAGGGTGTCTGCCTCACGCACTAAAACTTGTATTCCTTAAATTAGACGGTTTCAATAAGATTTAGGACCAATTGGGTGTTACATTTTTCTGACCCCCATATATTGCCTGTAATAGAAAAATGTTTGTATTGTGTACACCTCTTGTTTATTTTGGAATTTTCTGCTGTATAGTTTTTAGTTTGTTTATGATAAAAGTTTTGAAAAAATTAAATATGAAGAAAAATTTCCTGATTCAGGGTGTATTCAAGGTATCCTTCAGAGTAAATAGAAAACCCCAGCTCAGGTCTGAGACTATAAAATGGACCCAGGGCAATTGTCGCTTAAATAGAAACGGATGCTGAAAAGTCTGCTCATAAAGAGGAAGTGACCTCCGAATCCTGAATGACAGCTTCGGCTTTGAATGCAAACAGTATTTAAAAGGTCTGACAAGTCAACGATCACCCAACAATGTGTGTGCAGAGGTGAATTAGTTGTTAATTAAAAAAAAAACTAAACTAAAACACCTCAAATCATAAAACATTTAACTCAGAGGGCAAAGGACATTTCTGGCATGAATTCCTCCAATAAACACAAGCTGTCCTTGATGGGCAATAATACAGGCAGTTTGTGACTTCAAACTGAATGGTTTCTCTGACTGTTTGCACTGAGAGCTTTCCTCCACTGACGCGTCCTTGTCACACAGGAACAGAGGAAAACACATCACATCCTTTCTTTATGATCCGGTAGGCAGTTCTGAAAATATCTCCAGCTACAAAAGGTGCTAATTGGGCTCTTGGTAAGATAAAAGCAAAGCAACTGTTGTGTGGGAAAAGCCAAAGGCTGCCATTGCCATGGCTACCTGCCATACTTGGCTTTAATTACTGTAATTATGGTTTTTAACTTTTTCACATCAAAGAGTGCTCTGGCATTCTGCAGCAAACTGCAGCGGTGACCTACAGCCCTGCCTCCCACTGAACTGTGGCTGATCTGAAGTCTCTGTGAAAACCTTCATCATGTCTGTGTTTGAGGTTTTGAGAAAAAGTCCAACCTTTACAGCTGAGCAGATAGCCGCTTAATGAGACACGCACATATAATGCCATTACACAAGAATGTCAAAGGAGAACAGACAAAGGCTTACACAGAAAAGGCTCTGGTGATACTGGCTCCGGATCCCAGTAGAAGCACCTGTTAACAGTAGGATACAAGGGTCTCCACAATTACTAACACTACTGGTAAAAAACAAAAAAAAAAGGAAAACAAAAAAAATAAAAAGTCATATTTGTGTTGTTTTTTATTATAAGCAATGATGACACCGACTACAAACATCCAGTTTCTCTTCACCCTCCTCTATCTGCTCTCTATATCTGCCTTCTTCGGCCATTATTACCTTTTTCAAACAGCCAGTAATGAAAATGTTCATTTCTTTTCTAGAAATGTACTATAAAGAAGTGTGTTTCTGTTCCAAGTTGACTTAGACTTAACTTTATTTATCCCTTGGGATTACTCCATCAGGAATATCCTGATTCCAGTAGCTTATATAGAGTACAAAGAATTAAAGTAAGATGCCATTAAAGATCAAAATACGACAGACAATATAAAAAGATTGTATATAGTATAAAAAAAAAGAATTGTAATGTCCTGGATTCTGTTTCCTTTAGATATAAAACTATGTGCACAGCAGAGAGCTAAGCAGGACTACATAGTAGTTAAATTGAGTTATTGCATTTGCACTGCAGAAATGTACTGACCATATAAATAAGTGGAAATTATACAGACTACACAGTAATCACAGTCCACAGACTGATAATCTTCACCAGCATACTACACAGTAGTTGACTTGGATTGTTGCACTTGTATTCATCTTATAAATAGGTAGAAAATTACACAGGCTACAAAATAGTTTGCATGTGTTATTGCACAGTGAGAAGAATATTGCACATGAGTGACAATAGGTCATGTTTTTCATAAGGTGTCCAAGGAGAGGGGGTGCTGACCCTTGTCCCTCTTCCTATCATCTCCTCCTTCCCCCAAAGTGAGGAGGTGTACAGCTTGATGGCTTGGGTAACAAAGGAGTTCAGGAGTCTGTTGATCCTGCATTTGGAGAGGAGCAATCTCCCACTGATCAGGCTCTGGGTGGTGAAGACAGTGTGCAGAGGGTGGCTGGCATTGTTCATAATGTCCAAGAGGTTGTTAAGTGTCCTTGTCTTTGCCATCATCCCCAAAAGGTCCAGCTTCTTGCCAATCACAGAGATGGCTAGCTTGACCAGTTTGTCCAGTCTGGAGGTGTCCTTCATGGATGTGCTGCTCCCCAAGCAAACCATGGTGTAGAAGAGAACACTGCCATCAATGGATTGGTAGAACATCTCCAGCAGCTAATTACAGATGTTAAACGGCCTCAAGTCTCCTACTCGGGTGGTTGGTGTGTGTTGACCAGTCCAGTTAATTGTCCAGCAACACCCCAAGGTCTTTGTATGAATCCACAGCCTCCACCTCAGCCCCCTCCAGTAGTACAGCCTTAGTCTTTGGTCCATCCTCCCAAAGTCTATGACCAGCTCCTTCGTCTTGGAGATATTGAGTTCCAGGCGGTTGTGCAGCACCAGGTGACAAAGTCCCCCACCAGACTCCAGTACTCCTCTTTCTTGTCCCTGATACATCCCACAAAGGCTGTGTCATCTGCGTACTTCTGAATGTAACACAGCTCAGAGTTGTAAGAGGAGTCTGAGGTTTATAAGGTGAAGAGGACAGGGGCGAGCACTGTTCCCCGTGGGGGACTCCACTGCTGCTGATCACAGTTTCAGAGATAGTGTCTTTCAGCCTGACATACTGTAGCCTGTCTGTGAGGTAGCTGGAGATCCATGCCACCAGGCAGGGGTCAACTCCCTTTCTATTCAGTTTGTCCCTGAGCAGGGAGGGCTGGATGGTGCTTAATGCACTTGAGAAGTCCAGGAAAAGAATCCTTGCTGTGGGACTTCCCTTATCCAGGTTGGAGTGGACTTGGTGTAGTAGGTAGAGGATGGAGTCCTACACTCCTAAACCTGGCTGATATGCAAACTGCTGGCAGCAGTGCTACCCACTGCGCCACTGAGCAGACCTTGTAAAAATACAAACAAAACATAAGATATTTCACTACATTTGAACACTAATAGAGAATGTCTTAGCAGTAACAAGCAGGACAATATGTTCAATAAAATGTAGTGGTCCAAATAATTTTCTCAACCCCTAAACAAGTAAAAGAAATGAACATTTTGGTTTTTAAACACTTTCTCCCAAAAAATGTAGAAAACCGAACAGACAACGTTGTGTATTATGAGAGCCAACCAATAAGGCGTATGGACCAAGAGAGGGCAGTTGTTATTCTCTTGTTCACTAAGCAAACCTTTTCATGAGAAATATACCTTTTTCACGACAACCGGAAGCTGCGTCTGAAAGGGCTGGAGCACTTCCTGTTTTACTCTAAAAAATGTCTCTCCTCCGGTGCTTTTCGTCATCCTTACTTAGTTTGCCAACAATTTCTTTCGCGGATGCGGAGGAAATCGNAAAAAAAACTAAACTAAAACACCTCAAATCATAAAACATTTAACTCAGAGGGCAAAGGACATTTCTGGCATGAATTCCTCCAATAAACACAAGCTGTCCTTGATGGGCAATAATACAGGCAGTTTGTGACTTCAAACTGAATGGTTTCTCTGACTGTTTGCACTGAGAGCTTTCCTCCACTGACGCGTCCTTGTCACACAGGAACAGAGGAAAACACATCACATCCTTTCTTTATGATCCGGTAGGCAGTTCTGAAAATATCTCCAGCTACAAAAGGTGCTAATTGGGCTCTTGGTAAGATAAAAGCAAAGCAACTGTTGTGTGGGAAAAGCCAAAGGCTGCCATTGCCATGGCTACCTGCCATACTTGGCTTTAATTACTGTAATTATGGTTTTTAACTTTTTCACATCAAAGAGTGCTCTGGCATTCTGCAGCAAACTGCAGCGGTGACCTACAGCCCTGCCTCCCACTGAACTGTGGCTGATCTGAAGTCTCTGTGAAAACCTTCATCATGTCTGTGTTTGAGGTTTTGAGAAAAAGTCCAACCTTTACAGCTGAGCAGATAGCCGCTTAATGAGACACGCACATATAATGCCATTACACAAGAATGTCAAAGGAGAACAGACAAAGGCTTACACAGAAAAGGCTCTGGTGATACTGGCTCCGGATCCCAGTAGAAGCACCTGTTAACAGTAGGATACAAGGGTCTCCACAATTACTAACACTACTGGTAAAAAACAAAAAAAAAAGGAAAACAAAAAAAATAAAAAGTCATATTTGTGTTGTTTTTTATTATAAGCAATGATGACACCGACTACAAACATCCAGTTTCTCTTCACCCTCCTCTATCTGCTCTCTATATCTGCCTTCTTCGGCCATTATTACCTTTTTCAAACAGCCAGTAATGAAAATGTTCATTTCTTTTCTAGAAATGTACTATAAAGAAGTGTGTTTCTGTTCCAAGTTGACTTAGACTTAACTTTATTTATCCCTTGGGATTACTCCATCAGGAATATCCTGATTCCAGTAGCTTATATAGAGTACAAAGAATTAAAGTAAGATGCCATTAAAGATCAAAATACGACAGACAATATAAAAAGATTGTATATAGTATAAAAAAAAAGAATTGTAATGTCCTGGATTCTGTTTCCTTTAGATATAAAACTATGTGCACAGCAGAGAGCTAAGCAGGACTACATAGTAGTTAAATTGAGTTATTGCATTTGCACTGCAGAAATGTACTGACCATATAAATAAGTGGAAATTATACAGACTACACAGTAATCACAGTCCACAGACTGATAATCTTCACCAGCATACTACACAGTAGTTGACTTGGATTGTTGCACTTGTATTCATCTTATAAATAGGTAGAAAATTACACAGGCTACAAAATAGTTTGCATGTGTTATTGCACAGTGAGAAGAATATTGCACAGGAGTGACAATAGGTCATGTTCAGTTTGATGGCTTGGGTAACAAAGGAGTTCAGCAGTCTGTTGATCCTGCATTTGGAGAGGAGCAATCTCCCACTGACGTTCCCACAGCGAAACATCTTTAAACAAAGTTTTTTACTTTTATGTAATGACTATGACCTGGATGACTGAGAATCTTCACTAGCATAACTCACAACATTTAAAATCACTGCCTGTCCATTGAAAAAGACTCTACATGTCGAAAGGAGCCCGCTGAGGTGGCTGGTTTAAATGTTTTAGGGATTATCCAGCTGTAGGTATAGTAATATTTAGCAGAATGTCCTACCTGGTCACCTCTCTCAGGAGGTGTTCCAGAAATGTCCTATGCCACACAATTCTCTGCAGGATGGTGTTTGTAGACCAGACATAGCTTCTTCCCATAACAAACTAGATTCTTTCTCAAGGTTTATTTATAACATGTTACTGTTAACCAAAGTGTCTGTAATTTGTTATGACTTTGACTACTTTTGCAGTGTTCTAAGTAAGGGGGGACGAACCCTGCTCTAGCAGAACAGAGCAGAATGCTGTGCCATAAGGACTTCATGATGACTGTTCTCTCTTTGCAGAGATATGAATAAATGTGCCGACTGAGTGAAATCCATCGATCTCAGTTTATTTAACTAGGATGAATAGTTGAATACTTTTTTCACTCGACAGTCCGTAGTAATGTGGCATTGTTTCAGTAAGCCATAGCATTTATTTTCATCTAAAGCTGCTCTGATTTTTTGGAGCCCGTATTCTATTAAAACTGGACCCACAAAACGTTCAACATACAGACGGAGAGTAGTTTATGAGGACATGTTTTAAATAAAACAGCTCTTATAGTATTAGTAATTATTAGGTGTTCACTTTCAGCAGAAGTCTGACTCCAATGACGGACAGTATAAGTCAGTATAAGAGCAGTTCTGTCATGCCTTTTCCATGTCCCGATGATGCAATGGGCACAGCTCTTTGAGATGTTTAAAGTTAATTCTCAAAACAGACAAGGATTCAGATATCATCAAAGAGTAAATAGATTTTATTATTGCTGTTTCAGACTCCTACAGGTTAAAAACGTGTTCTGATTTCACAGCCATCCGTTGGTGGAGAAATCCCGTCTCAGCTGCTGGGTCTCTGCCTCTGTGAGCGGCCGTAGAGGAGAACGGCAGGCGCCGCCGTGGTAACCAAACCACTCCATCGCCTGCTTCAGGGCGGGAACTCCCAATTTCCTGGTCACCTAGCAACAAGGAGCCTCAATCAATTTCTATACACCCCCGCCCACTACATTAAGTGAACATAGGAACAGTGGCAGTAAAGAAAACGTGTTAATCTTTGGTATTTTCTGACCGACTTGACTTGGAGCTGTGTGTGCGGTGGGAGGCCGAGTGTTTGAGAGCAGTGGCATTTAGCAGTCCTTAACAATCCTGTGGATGGCCTTAAGCACACTCAGCAGCCAATCACTCAGTCCCAGAGCATCTCTGAGCCGCGCTGAGCACACAGCTCTGACATTCATCATTCAGAATAAGCTTTTTTTTGTTTCACTTTTCTTATCCAGGTGAAAATAATCATTCACAAAGTGGTATTCATAAAAAGACAAAATAAAAATACTTTTTCATCTGTATAGCAATAAATACCATACATTTTTTTTAAGTACATCCCTTAATGGTACAACTTTAATACGGATAGTAAATACATGTTATTAATTATGTGTAACAGAGTATTAACTTATTACTAAGTGCATATTGTGTTGTACAAGATATTATGCTTGAAAAAAAAAATTACAAATGCTTATTAGCATAGATGCATTTGGTTTCTGCTGATTTGGATCAAAAAGTTTGAGCCAATGACTTCATTTATTTACATTAGTAGCCATTCAAAAATTCCACACTTTCCTTGATGACTTGCCTTGCCTGGTCGTCAATCTTTGTACTAAAATATTCTTTCTGTCATGATTTGAGGACATTAAGATCTAAAGAGAAGCATCAGCTCAGTTTATAGATGTTTTTCCAGTGTAGTCCTGTTTCTCTGACTGTGACTAACTGGATGTTCTCTCTTCATCCTCTGACATGGGCGCTGGCTCGGAGCTCGTCTGCCTGGCTGTGTGTTTCCTGGACGGGGCCGCCTTTTACTAGCCTGGGTGCCATTCCGAACTTAGTCCCGCCCACAAGGTTTGAGTTCGGGGAAGTTCGGTCTGGCTCTGCTCCATAGTAGCGCGAGTATGATCGCCCACTGTCAGGCGATCCAATCAAATTGTCAGGGCGGGCTTTATAC
>NW_015150498.1:1691172-1692487 GCF_000732505.1 Cyprinodon variegatus | reverse complement strand
TCTCCCCTCTGTCGCTACAAGCATGCTTGGTGTGAGGGATTGCCTTCAAGTCAATGAGTCGATGCAATCAACTGGTTTTCTTAGAAAACTTTAAATCAATCTGACTGTATGATCTGGTTGAATTGTAAAGTGCCGTGTTGTGAATTGGCGCTATATAAAAAAGCTGAATTGAATTGAAATATTTTCTTATTTTCTTTTAACCAATCACTTTGTTCTTGACCTTTGTTCATAAAGGTTAAATTTGTTATTTCAATAGATTCTCCCTGAGCTTTGATCTCCATCAGAGTTACTATGGGCAGCTATGCTGCTTCTCTTATTAATGCTCTTCCTGCCTAATTTGGTGTGGGAGGTTTGCACCTGCAGATTCAGATGATGGATAGAGCTGCGTTAAGTAATGTTAGGTTGAGTTTTTTTTTTGCCCTACTTTTAACATCTCTACAGTTTTCTCCCTGACCTGTCTGCTGTGTTCCCTAATGGTGTTTCATGCTGCTGCTTGTTCTCCAATGTTTTCTAACAAAGGAAAGCACACAAATCTGGACACTGTTGTTAGATAATTTAAATATTCTACACTTTTCCCATAATTATTCAACTAATTATTTTGGACAGGGGCATAAATGCACCAAAGAAAAAGCATGTTGATGTCTGTAATTGTACCATGACGAGGTTTAAAGGATATAAATACGCGAGGAAGCATCAGTACGTGATGAAGAACCAATTTAGTAATGCTGGGATTTAGAAATAGGAAACAAGCAATTATTTTAGGCTGAGCATCCAGTATTCTCATCACCGCTGTTTCCAATTAATCCCTCTCTGATGGTATTATACTGTTCTTAAGATGTGATGTAATGGTAACATGTCTTACTAAATAAAATGGAAATACTTTGAGTGATTTTTTCCAGCCTGTTGATCAGTTTTATTAGTAAAAACTTTTTTTAATTCCCGCCCCGCAGAGTAGGTACTGTTTTCTTTAGCTGCCGGATGAGAGATGGTACTTACAGCTGCGTTGGGTTCGATGAGCCGCTGCTGCAGGACTTTTGCTGCCCCCCAATGCCCAGACTGACACAGACGCTCCAGTTCACACAGCTCCTGTCCCAGCACGTTGGCCAAGGCGCACACTCCACCAACAGCACCTGCACACACAGGGCCAATCAGAGGTCAACACACAGAGAGGGTTTATCTGCAGATGATTTGCTTCTTATCTTCTGAGTTAAATTTATGTTTGACATTAAATTTACAAGGGGTGAATTTTAATGTTCCTAAATTTTAAACTTAACGTGCAAAAATGTGAGAAACATGATTTTGTTACGGTGGAGTT
>NW_015150498.1:1686565-1689350 GCF_000732505.1 Cyprinodon variegatus | reverse complement strand
GTGTCGGCCACATTAAGGCCTCCATACATGGGTTGTGCGCTCTTAACACTACATTTATGAAGAACCCTTCTCTATGATCCATTATTTTACTGGGTCCAACTCAAATGATTGACCATATAGAAATGATTTATGATAGTGTGGTTAGGCCTGTCACGATAACAAATTTTGCTGAAAGATTAATTGTCTCAAAAATGATTGCGATAAACGATAATATTGTTTGAAGACCTTTTTACACTGATTTAATGGAAATGACGTAATAATGCATGCATTTTCATGCCAAAGATCAACACACTTTATTTTCGACAGAACACCTATTTTGTTAACCAGTTCCAGTGTTGGAACTGGTTAACAAAATAAAACGAGAAATAAAAATCAAATGGACTCTCAGTCTCTGTTAACTAAAAATACACTCGAATAAAAACTAAACACAAGATAAAACCAGAGTGGAAATAAAAACGTATGTACAACATATCACGTTTGTGATATGTATGTTTTCCTCGGGAGTTAATCCTGTCTATCAAAAGTCTGCAACATTTTTCGAAATGCCGGCTTTTTAACAATATTAAATGGAAGCATCTCATTAGCAATTAAATGAACTATGCTGTCTGTGACCGTGCGCCACTTAGCGCCGTCCTTTTTGTATGCTGCCTGTCAATTAATTGCTTCAGTGATGGTGGACTGTCGCAAACTTGAAGACACAGGCGGGACACCGCTTGTGCTTTTTGTCCCCAGCTGGAGAAACTTTGCTGGGTGGTTGTGCTTAAGGTGCATGTGTAGGTTGGTTGTATTGCTGCTCTTAGTTGCTACTGTTTTATGACAAATGCGACATACTGGCTCGCATAGGTTCAGCGGTTTGCCTTGGTCATTTGGTTTGAATCCGAAATACTCCCACACTGCGGCTGTTGTGCTCGGCTTTGAAACCAGTTCCATTTCGAGCTTTTCCCCCCAACATAAGACATAAGATGTGTTTTGTTTGTTTTTTTTACCTCGCTAACTCTTCTAACTCCTCACGGGGCTCTAAAGCTCAAAATGATGCGCGCTGATGACCTGATGCGATAGTCCACTCTTCCTCCCTCCTCAAAAATGAGGAAGGGGAGGGGTCAGTGGATAGCATCAAGAATCATCAATAGAAGGAGAAAAACACAGGCAGAGACAATATAGCCGATAAATGAAATGACGTGGATAGTTTTTATTTATCGTGCGATCAATTGATTTATTGATTATCGTGACAGGCCTAATTGTGGTGCAAAAAAATCTGCTAAAGCAGGGAAACCTCTAAAACCTGCAGGACAGCGGCCCTCGAGGACCGAGGTTGGGGATGCCTGACCTAGATGACCAAGAATCTACTTCTTCTGAAAGTACTTTAAATGTACAATTACTACATACTGCCCAATAAATGATGTGTTTTTAATTAAGAGTAATTCAATTTGAATGTAATTTACTTTAGGCATCCATGATTGTCAGAGAACACTACTGATACCTACCGGTTTGTGACGTCAAAGTGTGGTATCACCAGTGCGGTACCTGGTGTTTCTCACAGTGCCAACACATTATCCAAGTCATCATGAACCAACTTCAGTGGTCCCTGCCCTCAGCGTAGAATTCACCGCTGGCCACTTCACCGCTCTCTCGCACCTTTTTCATAGTGATACTATGTAATAGGGCTGAAACTAACAATTATTTTGCAAATCTATAAATCTGTCAATAATTTTTTCAGCTATTCAATTAAAAAAGACTTTTTAAGAAATAAAACCAGGTGAAACTAAAAGTTTTCCAATTGAGGAGTTCTGGATAGAGGATATTGACAGACGCTGGGGCGACAGTGGCGTTGGATGTAGGAGTTTGCCCTGAAATCGAAGGATTGACGGTTCAAGCCCCGACTCCGACTTTCAGTGTTGTTGTGTCCTTGGGCAAGAGACTTCACCTGCATTGTCTACTGATGGTGGTCAGAGGGCCAGTGTACGGCAGCCCCGCTTCTGTCAAGGAGCCCCAGGGCAGCTGTGCCTACAATGTAGCTTCCCACCATCAGTGTGTGCGTGAATGGGTAAATGAATGTAGTGTAAAGTGCTTTGGTCAAGTCTCCTGACTTGAATAAAGGTGCTATATAAGTACATGCCATTTACGAAAAAAGTTTTTATAACTTAAATGCAAAATGTTAACTTCTTTTTTTACAATTTTGGTATAATTGCTGCTCAAGGTAGGTCGCTCTGTCAGCTAAAGACATGTATTAGAGTCTCTATAGTCCAGTTAATGTTTAATAGATTAATAAATTAGTTGACAATTATTTCAATAACCAATTAATCATGATTAATCCGATTAATTGTTTCAGCTCAACAATGTAAATCCTTTGCCCTTGCTGCAAACAACGAGTTTGGTGTAAACGCACAATTGCACTGGCTCCCTGTATTTTACAGTCTATAGATCACTGAATGGCTTTGCCACAAAATACATTATCAGGCTCCTGTCCAATGAAACCAACTACTAGTTTTAGTCTGTGAGGCAGATACTCTGTCTACATTTAAAGGTAGGCTTAAAACTTTCCCCTTTGATAAATCTTATAGTTAAATACAGAGTTTGGTTAGTCGGTGGCTAAGTAGAGGTAGGTGCAGGTAGAGCGTTTACAGCCCGATCCAGCGGGGGGAGAATTTCATTCCAGACAGACATTACTCCTAAGCTCTACCTTGGCCACACTTTGGCTCTACCGTTATTTTACCTCATTCAAAATCTTTAACTTATCCTGAGCTATTTTCTTTATTTGTGCTGCTATATGTTTATGCTGCTGGAG